>NW_025544698.1:196063-200302 GCF_011800055.1 Colletotrichum gloeosporioides
ATAAAAACTAATTAATTTAGTTTAATCATTTTAAAATTACTTATATTATTTATAATATATAGAAGTTTGTTAATCTTAATACTCTTAATATACTTAATTTTAGGAGTATTAAGAGAATAAATATCCTATTTCTTAAAGATTATATTAATTCATTTAATAAAGAGAAATAAGATATTTATAATAAAGAGATTATAAAATAGATAAAAAATAGAACTTAAGAGGATATAGGGGAAAATAAAAATATAGTTTTTTTAAATCTTAGTTACTCTTATATTAATATAAACTTAACTTCCTCTTAAATTAAATAAATTAATACTTATTATTCTTAAGGATTCCTTTATTTAGGTTAAGTATAGAATATTTATTAAATAATAAAATATTAAAGTAATTAAAACTTAAAATAATATAAAAACTAAATAATAACTCTTTAAATATATTTAGAACTAACTTCTTATAAGTATAATAAGAAACTTATAAATATTATTAGGTTTTAGATCTTTAATAGAATAGATAAAAAAAAATACTTTATTTAAATTTATTTTAGGATATAAATTATTACCTCCTTTTAAATTAAATAATTTAGATATCTTAAATAATATTAAATNTAAATTAAGTAAAAATATAGATCTAATAGAGATATTTTCATATTTATAAAGACTTATAAATAAAATTACTCTAAATATTAAAAGTAATAAATTATTATTCTTTTTAAATAGTAATCAAATTACTTAAAGTTTAGTTTATAAAGACTAAGTTAGCTATAAAGACTATTATAAGAGAGAACTATTTAGCTGTCTTATATAGAACTACTTATTTAAATATTAATTTAATAGATTTTCATAATTAATAAATTAATTACTATTATTAAGTATTAATTTATGAGATTATTACTATTTAAGAAGTTTTTATAATAAAGTACTTTCTATAAACTATTAAAGTTTAAATTACTCCTAACTAAGTATAATAAATAATCTAAAACCTTATTATTTATAAGGAATTATTCTAACTATTTCTTAATCTTAAGTATTATATAAAAATTCTCTTTAGAATTATCTATTTAAACTTTTATTAAAGGTAATTAAAAGTTTATAGTATATTTATAATAATTAGGCTGCTAGCCTTATAATGTGAAATTCAAGTAGTATTAACTATAAAAGCTAGACTGGTCCCCTCACCCTCTACTAACGACCTTTAGGTTATATAACTACTTAGATATCTTCTTCGCCTCTACGCTCCTCTATTAAACTTCAACTATTATAATAAGCCTTAACCGTCTTCCTCTAGCTACTTCTATCTGCTCTCCTCCACTATTTAGATATCTATACTATAATAGATAATATCTTCTACCCTACTACGTAGTCTTAATAAAGAGCCCTACTACTATTAGCTATACTCTTAATATTAGATTTACTCTTCCTAACTTACTAACGTTTAAACCTTTAGGCTACTTTAGCTATTTTAAAGAAGTTTATAAGGTATTTATAAGTATTAAGATTATTATTAGTAGCTTTAACTATATCTATATTAATCTTAAAACTATATAACTTTAGTATATTATACTTATTAGCTATTTTAAATAGGTATTTCTAGGTAAATTTAAATTAAATCTTCTTAGTAGTATAGAGAAAGTTACTATACTTAGAGTCTTTAATTTTATTTATTTTAGTTTTATAAATAAAGTTATTTAGAGTAACTTTACTTAATATATATATAAATATAATAAGGGGGAAAGATATTATAGTTATTATATATATAGGAGGATATAAGGAATAGGCTTAAAGCTTTATTTAAATAGTTAAGTTCTTATATTATAGCTATAAGAACCTTTTTAGCTATATAAAGAGTTATACTATTAAGTTTATCCCCTTAAGTATAAGTTTAAGCTATTACTAAGCTCTAGTTACTATAAGTATTATTAATATTCTATATTATGAATAAATTCTTATAAATAATAGTATTATAAATAATACTCTTATTAGTATATTTTATTACTCTACTACTTATTTACCTAGTCTCTTCTATTAGGGATAAATTAAGCTAAGAGTTAATAACTAGTTATACTAAGATTTATTTATTTTCTTTATTAAGATTAGGTATAAGTTAAGGTACTACTATTAGGTTTAAAGTATAGGGAACCTAAATATAGAGTGAACTATAATACCTACTTATATAGGTTAACTAGACTGCTAATATATTTATAATAATTAATAATAAATCTAATAATTTATAAGTTTTAAGGTTAAATTTAAAAGGATATAAATCTGAAGGACTGAAGTTTAAGGATAAGAAGTTTTAGAAATTTAGAAATATCTCTTAAGAAATTAAAGAGTACTCTTATTAGGAATTTATTAATAAAAAATAGTCCTCTAGAAATATTTAGTCTCTTGAGGATTATATTTATATAAGAATTAAATCTATATTAACTAAAAAGTTATTTTACTAATTAATTTTAAGAGTTATTATAGAAATCTAGAATAATATCAACATTAAAGTACTCTTAAAGAAATAGAAAGTTATTTATTAAAACCTTATAAATAAGGGATAAATTAAATTAGAAGATATTATAAGAATAGAAAGAATATATTACTAAAAGTAAAACATACCTTAATAATATAGTAATTATTATAATTATATTACTATATATTACTTTATTTACTTTTAAAAGACCTAGAGAAAGATTTAGATCTAATTTTAATATAAATAGTAGAAATAATAGTTTTTTATAGTTTTCTATAACTTATAATATTATAGTTTCTAATTATATAGTTAATAACTTAAGCTATTTATAAGAATAAAAATTACTTAAGAAGTTTAAAAAAGTGACTATAAGATATTAGGTTTCTATACTCTAAAAAGTGAATATAAAGGGTATTTTTTGAGATTTTTTATAGTCCTAAAAGAGAATATATAGAGGATCTTATTCTTAAGAATATTTTCTATATTAAGAGGTTTAAAATTAATATTATTTTAGAATTCTCTTTTAGAAAGACTAATATTTAGTTATATAGATATATTAATAAGATTTACTTTTAAAAAGCTAATACTCTCTTTTAAGTACTTAACTTTATAGTTATAACTTAGCCCCCCTATAAAAAGACTACAGTAACATTCACCCTATACGCAAGCATAATTCTAGAAACACTATATAGGCACTCTAACCTCCTTTAAATACTCTTATATATTAATAATAATAAATCTCTTAAATATAAACTTATTTCTAATTATTCTATTCTACTCTTATTACTATAATATCTTAAAATAAACTATTTAAAAGTTATAAACATTACTTAATTAGTAGTAATAAGTTTTTAAAAATAATTCTTTTCAAAATCTTAAATTTATATATAAAGATAATATTTCTTTTCAGTATTTATAAACTAAATATTTTAACTAAAAAGTTTTTAAATATTAAGTTTAAAATACTTAAAAAGTAATGAAAGGATTAAGTTATTTAGAATATAAAAACTATTCTGTTACTTGTTTATAATAAATTATTTAATAAAAACTATTTAAATCTAAAAGTAGATACTTTTATTAATTAATCTCTTAGGATCTATTAAATTACTTAGAAGTTTATTTAGAAAATTTATAATTTCTTATAATTAAGGATAAATATATAAAAAAAACTTTCTAGTTTTTATTTTAGAAATAAAACTTATTATAAAACTTCTAAGTATTATAAACCTTTAAGAAATAAGTTTTTAAATAAAAAAGACTTCTTATATATAAGATTAAATAAGAAACTAATATATTTATTATTATAATCTAAGGAATAACTAAATATAAGTAATAAGTTTAAGAGAATAGTATTAATATTAAACTTCCCCCTCTTTATATAAAAGAACTAATTAATAGGAGAGAGAAAGTAAGAAAAAAAGTAATTATATAAGGTATATAAATATTAAATTTAATAAGATTCCTACTTAAATTATAAGATAAATTAATATTTATAGGTATCTTTCTATATAATATAAGCCCTTATATATTAATAAGTTAGAAATATCTTAATAAAGTTAAAGAAGAATAGTTTAGAGATATCTAAATATAGATATTAATTTATAGTATACTATAAAACTTTAAAACTTAATTTTATTAAAGAGGGATATATATTTATAGTTATAAAGTATTTATTTTTATTTTTAAAAGAGAAAGAGAGAGAGGGATAGAGATAAAAGAGTTAAAGTAGTTTTATATAATTATATTAGATATTTTATAAAGTATATACTTAATATATATAAC
>NW_025544698.1:200334-204221 GCF_011800055.1 Colletotrichum gloeosporioides
TAATATTTATATAAATTATAATTTTATAAAATATTATATTTAATAAAAATAAATTCTATTTAAAAATAAATACTAAAGAAAGTATAAAACTTATAGTTATAAGAACTATAGTAGAGGAAATAGAGGAGTTACTTTTAGTTTCTAATATATTTATAAGCTTTAGTATATTAAATAAAAATAACTTTCTAATTAATAAAGGAATTATAATATACTGGTTACTATAAAGTATAGAAAATAGAAAGGGTATATCTAATATTATTTAATATAATCTCCTTATTTCTAAATAATTTCCTAAAATTATAAAGTATTTACTTAAGATAATCCTTCTAAATAAGTTTTAAAGTTTTTAAATAATAGAAATCTTAGAGGTAATACTCTTATTACTATTTTAGAATCTTAAGAGGAGCTAGAATATTTTTATAGAATAAAGTTCATATTAAAAGATATAGTAAATTTTAAATTAATAGATATAGATAGCTTTTATAAGAATTAATTTCTTCTTAAGAATTAATTTAACCTTAGAGATATATAAAAAGGAACCTCTAAGTTAAAGATAAAGTCTTTATATATAGAAATAACTTATATTTAGGTTTATTCTTATTAAGGAAGTAATTTTTAGAATAAACTTAAGAGTACTTACCTCTAAGAGATAATATTTATAAAGGATTAGTTTTAAAACCTCTTTTTAATCTCCTCTTATAATTTAATAAAATATATTATATTTAATAATTATATTCCTAAGAACTGAGAAAGATATTAAGAAGTTTTTTAAGTAATTTTAGAATATAGAAGGTTTTATATTACTTAAGAGTATACTTTAAGCCCCTCCTCTTAAAATAAATCTTTATTTATAAATTCAATATGAATAAATATTTTATAAATATAAAAACCTAGATTATTATAAGAGGAAACCTCTAACTAGGAGATTTTAAGAATATTTATATTATAACTTTTATTTTATAAATATTTTAGATAGTAAGAGTAATTACTATATAATTTAATTATTAAAGTATATTGATATATTTATAAATATAAAAATACTAAAAGAGGGAGATTTAGTTATTTATAAGATACTATAAAATATTAAGAAACCTAAAAAACATCTAACTTCTCCTATTAGATATATTATTAAGTTAAATAGAGCTCTATATAAGTTTTAAAATACTCCCCTCTTATAGTATAAGGAATTTAGCTCTACTTTTAAGAGATTTAGTTTATAAAGTTTAAATAAGATCTCTATATTTTCTTTTAAAATAAAATAAAAAGTTATAGTTATATTCTATATTAATACTTTTCTTATTCTATTTCATAAGAATAATAAGGATAAAGTTTATAAAGTTATTAATAAAATTAAAAAAAAGTATAAGATTAAGGAATAAAGAGATATTAAATAGTATATAGAAATAAAGGTTATAAAGGACTAAAAAACTTAAAAGATCTTTTTAGTTTATAGCTTATATATTAGGAAGGTTACTTAGAAATTTAATTTATAAAATACTACTTATTTAGTAATACTACTTATTTAGATAAAATTTATAAAAAACTAAAAATAAGTAATATTTTAAGAGGTTAAAACCTATTAAGAAACAGTTAGATTTAGAGTTAGGATTTAGTTAAGTTAAGTTAAGTTAATAGGCTGACTAGGACTAAGCTAGTTAAGTAGCTAGTCAGACTAGCTAGTCTAACTAACTAGTCTAACTAACTAATATACTAGCCCTATATACTAATATAGCTATATTTATAGCTATTATATATAAAAACTATTAACTTATAGTTATTATATATTAATATTTATAGTTATTTTATATATTATATTTTGTTTTTATTAAAATTAAATAATTAATTAATAAATAATATTTAATTTAATTTATATATAACCTAACTAGTTACTAACTAGTCTATTACTAATTAACTAGGATTAACTAGTTAAGTTACCTTAGTAACTAAGACTAAGCTAGTTAAGTTAAGTCACTTAAATTAAGTGTCTTAAATCTAACTAGACTAGTTAACTAACTAGGCTAACTAAATACTAAATAACTAGCTTGCTAACCCTAGTTAGATTAATATTTTATATAGCTATATTTATAAAAGTAGATATTATATTTATAATAGTATTTTTATTCTAATTCTTTATAAATCTATTTAAAGAATATTTAGTTATTATAAGATAAACTATATAATATTTATATAGGACTTAATATTTTATAATTAGCATTTTAAAGAGTAAGTTTATAAGTATTTAAATTTTACTTTTAGCTATAAATATTTCTTTTACAAATAATAAAGCTATATATTACTCTTTATAAACATATTTTATTATACTTTTTAGAATGCTAATTTAATAAAAAGTAATTTAATAAATAATAGTTACTACGTTAATTGTTGAAATAGAACTCTTAAATTTAATAGAAATAATAAAAGAGATAGTATTTCTCTAAAAATTATTTAAAAAAATGAAATTTATATTTAAAAGTATATAAAATATGTTTATAAAGAGTAATATATAGCTTTATTATTTGTAAAAGAAATATTTATAGCTAAAAGTAAAATTTAAATACTTATAAACTTACTCTTTAAAATGCTAATTATAAAATATTAAGTCCTATATAAATATTATATAGTTTATCTTATAATAACTAAATATTCTTTAAATAGATTTATAAAGAATTAGAATAAAAATACTATTATAAATATAATATCTACTTTTATAAATATAGCTATATAAAATATTAATCTAACTAGGGTTAGCAAGCTAGTTATTTAGTATTTAGTTAGCCTAGTTAGTTAACTAGTCTAGTTAGATTTAAGACACTTAATTTAANAGAACTTAATATAAAATATTAAACTTATAAATAATATAAGAAAGGTATTTATTAGAGAATTAATAAGTATTAAAGAAATTTTTTAAATCCTTGATAAAAGAAATTTAGTTTTTAGAAGTAATTTTAATATTTCTTAAAAAGGTTTCAAACTATTCTTTAAATATTAAAGAGGTTTTAATTAAAAGTATTATTTAAAGAGAAAATAGAATATAATAAATAAATAGTTTTATTATAACTAATACTTCTTAAATAAAAATAAGAAGAGATTAAGTTTTAAATAGCTAAAATAATAGAAGTTTTATTATAAAATATAAATAATAAAGTTTTAATTTATAAAGGAACTTAAGAAATTTAATATATATTAAGAGGAGTATTTTTAGTAATAGAAGAAATAAGAGTATAAAGAAGTTTATAAGAAGTTTAAAGTTTTTGAAATATAATATTAGAAATTATAATTTAAGAATTAAAATAGAATTTCTTAATGATAAGTTTAAGAATAAATTATTATTCTTAAAAGTATTTAGCTAAAGTAACTTATTAAGTTAAAATACTAATAGGAGACTTATTTTTTAAAATGAGGAATTATAATATAACTAATATATTAATTTATAAACATTTATTAATAAACTAAAGAGGGGGATAATATTATAATATACTTATCCTTAAAAGAGTTAATTAATAAAACTTAATTTAACTATAAATCATAATATTTATAAGACTTAGTATTATAAAAGTTAGTTATTAGAAATAGAGTAATATAATAAGGAGTAAAAGAGGGAAATAATTTAGAAAATATTTAGTTTAAAAGCTCTTCTTTAATTTATATTAAAGTAAGACTTTAAAACTTCTAAGAATAAGAGCTTTTATAAGAAATAAACTTCTATTAAATACTCTTCTTTAAATAAAAAATCTTCTTTTATATTTTAAAAACTTTTAATTATACTTCTAAGTTATAATAATTTCTTAAATAAGAAATATTATATAAATCTTAGGTATTTTATAGTATATAGATATAAGAAAGTTAACTTTATAAGAGTTCTAAATAAACTATTAAGTATTATAAAC
>NW_025544698.1:204411-208456 GCF_011800055.1 Colletotrichum gloeosporioides
AAATTATAATATTTAAAGTTAGAAAGATAGTAGTAATATAAGATTACTACTATAGCTATTATTTATAATATAATAGAGATGTTTAACTTCTTTTAGTTTATTACTTTTAAAGTTATAATTATTATTATTCTCTTTAGTAATATAAAATTTAAGGATTAATTAGTTTATAAGTCTATAAGAATAAGGTTTTATAAAACTTATTTCTCTACTTCTAAAATAAAGGAGGGGTATTACTATTACTATCTTAATAAAACTAAGACTTAATAGGTATATATAAAGTATACTTTAGAAGAAAGTAAATAATTAGATTTATAAAAAAAAAAACCTTTTAATAGATTTAGGTTAGTTCTTAAAAATATCCTCTTTATAAATAATAATAGGGTTATCTTAACCTATAAAGAGGTATTTTAATATATATTCTTATTTAGAAAATATAGGAATATTAAGTTTTAACTACTTATAATATTTAAGAATAGTAATTACTCTAAGGTCTTCTAGAATAATCTTAAAATAGTTAATTAAATTATTTTTAGTATATTTATAAATAGAAATAAGCTTTTTATAAATAGGATTTTTAAAAGTAAGCTTCTCTTAAAAACTTTAAAGATAATATTAGTAATATATTTATAAAGATATAAGTATAAATAAACTATAGTAGAGGTATTCTCTCTAGTAATTTTATAAAAAAATAGTTTTAAGAGGGTATTTATTAAAGTATAAATAAAAATAGATAATAATAAATAGGTCCTTATAAGTTTCCTTAATAAGATTTAAAGTTATAATAAATTTATTAGTAATAAAAAAATTAATTACTATAAGCTATATATTAAGCTTATTAAGAGAATTTTAGGTATTATTAATAATATAAGCTACTTAGTCTTTTAAGAAGGTATCCTATTTAGTTTATATCTTAAGGTAATATATATAAGTATCCTTATAAGATATAGTAATATAAAAAATTTATAAAATAAAAAATAACTTTTAAAAGAAGTATTAAGGATATATAATTTCTTAAGAGGTATTATAGTAATAAAAACTTAATAAGGAGTGGGATTATACAAATATAAAAGTTATATAAAGGAGAGAAGATTTTTAATAACTTAGAAAAATCTTCCTCTTTATTTGTATTTAATTAGATAATTACTCTTATTTATAAATATAAGGTATTTAAGTTAGTGTAGTTTTAGATATTTATAAAACTAACTAAATATATTATAAATTAAGAGGACTTATTAAGGTTCTTTTAACTATAATGTAGAGAATAAACTTCTAAGCTATTCTTTTTTAAGAGGGAATTTTGAAACTTATAAATATAATTAGTCTTTATATTATAATATTTAGTTTATAAGTATTCTTATATATATATAAAGTATTATTAGCTACTTTTATAACTAAGGGGGTATATAGCAATTTATCTTATAATATACTTTTTACTTTATATAGTTCCCTTAATAAGTCTTATTAAGGGAGTAGGTTATATAACTAGTATAAGCCTTATAAACTTATAAATTTAGATATTTAGGAGGGTAACTTCCTCTTAAGTAATATGCGTATTTTATAAACTCTTTAATCTCCTCTAATTACTAGCTCTTAGTAAAGAGTAAATAAGTTAAAAATATATTTAAACCTTTAAGAAATAAAATTCTCTTAGTTTAAGATTATAACTTAGATATAAATATCATTAGTATAGTTAATATATATAATAATTAAAGAGAGTTTATATGTTTTCCTATTTACTCTAAAAATAGTCTTCTTAATATTATATTTTATATATTTAAACCTATTAAAGCTTTAATTAATCTATAGTATACTTCTAATATATTAAAACTTAGAACTATTAAGAATATATTATACCTAAATAGCTATATAGAAATAAAGATACTTTAAACATAATACTAATTAACTAATAAAATATTAAATTATATTACTTTTATTATAGCTTCTAATAATATAAATAAAGTTAAGAAATCTAAAATAAATACTTTCTTAACCTCTATAACCTTTTAACCTTTCTTTTAAGAAGAAATACTCTTAAAACTAAATATATTAAACTAGCCTTAAACCTAGTATTAGAGGAATTATTAATAAAAGATATATAAAGATCTATATAATACTTACTCTATAGACCTAAAATAATTAAATAAGGGTTAATAAGAAGGAATAAGAGTATTTAAAAGAATAAGACTTTATTATATTTGTTAAAACCTATAAGAGAAGTCGTTAATTTCTAATTAAATTATTAATAAAAGAAGTAACTTATATCTTTTTTAAACCCTATCTAAGACCTTAAGTCTATTTATAGTGCTTATATACTTCTTAAACTACTTTTAGAGAAATAGTAAAACTTATTAGGAAAGAATATAAAATTTATAAAGTACTAATAGAGATATAAAACCTTATTAATTATACTACTTTTATTATCTTATACTTCTAATTTAAATTATTAGATAACTTATAAAAATATAGTCTTAATAATATTAACTTTACTTATTATATATTTTATAAAAGAAAATATAATTTATAGATAACTTAGTTATAATATATAGTAGAAGAATAGATTATAAGGGGTAAATATTATTAATTTCTTTTCAATTATTAAGTCTAGTTTATTACTTATAAATTTAAGCCTTAAGGAGGTAATAATATTAAGAGACTTAAATTTAAACCTAAGTAACCCTTTAATAAATAATAGGTCCTATAGATATTATAGCTAATAATAATAGAAATTAAAGATCTATTAATACTAACTTACTTAAAAAGCGGGTTAAAAAGCTATACTTAGTTTAATCTAATTAGGTTTTAATTACTTAAGAAATAGTAATATTTTCAGAAAAAGACATAATTATATATTTTAATACTTATAACTTAAATAATCTTATAATAAATAAGGAGTTAAAACTATTAATTTATTTTTATTATATTAAAGAGATAGATTACCTAATTAAGTACTTAAAAAAGGAGCTAAAATAGTATATAAATATCGCAAATCTATAAAGAGGCCTCTATTAAATTAAAGTAGAGAAATAAGTGAATAGGTTTAATTTACTTAAAAATATAAAGCTAAGTATATATACCTTAGGTAAATTCCTCTTTTATATAGAATAACTTAATTAATAATATTATTTAGAGGATAAGACCTAAAACTGATTTTTATTTCTAATTATATTAAAAAGATACCTCCTTCTTAGTAAATAATATACTAAAGAACTATAAAAAGAAGATTATAATACTACTTATATAGAGTATAAGATAGCTAAAACCTTACTTTAAAGTAAAACTAATTAACTAAAGGTTTTAAGAATAAAATAAGAGATTAAATATATAAAATGAAATTATTTAAATCTTTCTCTTTATAATATGAAAAAAACTTAGAGGATATATAAAAGGGGGTAGAGTTTCTAGAATATTTAACAATTCTAATTTTAAAATAAGAGGATAAATATATATTATTATAGGTATTAAGTATTATTATAAGAAGAAATAACTTATATAAGTAAGTAGAGGCTTAATTAGCTTATAATAGAAAAAAACTAAATAATTAAATAGGAAATATATTAATTTTTATACTTTTCCTATTCTTTTTAATAACTTTAGTAATTAACTATTTAGAAAAGGTTTTAGGATCTTTTAGCTTAACTTATAGTAAGAGTTTACTAAGTTTAACTCTTTAAAAAAAGAAAATAGGTATTTTTAGGTTTTTCTAACCTTAATTAGCCTTATTTTTTATCCTCTTTCTTAATCCCTATAATACCTCCTAAGTTATTTAAAACTAGGATAGAGTAGAATACTATAGGGATAATACTACTAAATTTCTTCTTAGTAGTCTAATAATAATTAACTTAATAGCATAGTTTTTATAATTAATTTTATATTATAGTAATTACTTAATAAAGTAAAAGTTTATAAGAAAATAACTTATTATATATATAATAGATTTTTCCACTTAGAATAAACTTTAAGGAAATAAGTAATTTTATTAGTTTTATCTATATAACTACTACTACTTATTATTACTACTTACTACTTATTATTATTATTATTATTA
>NW_025544698.1:208481-208902 GCF_011800055.1 Colletotrichum gloeosporioides
ATTAATAATAACTATTTATACTAGTTATAAATAGTTATTCTTAATTATAAGTAATTTTATTATAATAATTAATAGAATAAATAGTTTCTCCCTTTTACTATATTATATAATATTACTACCCCTAATAATATAATTATTTATATAGTTTTCTTTAAGGTTATAAACTTAGAAGTTATAGTTCTTAAGAAGCTACTCTACCTAAAAATACTACTTATTTCGCTATAATATTTAATAGTAAGTATATAAAAAAAGATAATTTTAACTTTAATTATAATAGTTAAGCTAATATCCTTAAAATCCTTTATAAAGAATTAAAAGAATATATTTTAAAAACTTTTATTTATATCTTTTAGTCTTAAAGAGATTATTAATCTAAAAATAGATAATTTATAATTCTAATTTTTATTAAAATATAATTCCT
>NW_025544698.1:208911-259858 GCF_011800055.1 Colletotrichum gloeosporioides
AAGATCTTTATCTTTAAAAATAAATAATTATATAGAGTTATAAATATCTATTAGTCTTATAATTCTTTAGAAAATATATATCTATTAGTTATATTTTACTCTACCTATAGAAAATTAAGTAGTTAATTTTTTTATTATAATAATATACTATTATTTTTAATACTAAAATAAACTCTTCTAATAAGAGGTCTCTTTCTATTTCTAAGCTTAAAAATAATATAAATCATACTATTTAGGTAATTAAGATCTAAGGCTAGCTTATTACTAAAGATATAAACTATAATATTAAAACAAACCCTATTAATAATAAAAATAAACATTATAGTAATAATTATAATATAGAGGATAGAAGTCCTACTATTAAAGAAATAAAAAAAGGCTCTTAGCTTAATATTATTATATATTAGAAAAAGTCCTCTTCTATAAATCTAATAAATAGAAATTACTAAATCTATATAAAATATAGTAAAAGAAATCTATAATTTTAAAGAATTTACTTTAAATAATCTATTGTTATAGGATTTCCTAAGTAATAAAGTATCTAATTATAATAATACTAAGAAATATATTAATAAAATTAAAGGAATATCTAATAAATTAAAAACTTATAAATTAGATATTCTTTAAGACCTATTATTAACTAGGATTTTAGATACGTTAATAATAATATATTTAAGGGTTTTATTAAGTTTATAGTTACAACATAGCCCCCCTATAAAAAGACTATAGTAAAATTCACCCTATATATAGGTATAATTCCAGAAACACTATATAAGTACTTTAACCTATACCCTCTATTAATTAAGGAAAATAGTATAGAAACCCTATATATTCCTACTAGTAAGTAAACCCTCTAAATATCACTATATAAAGTCGAATATACGCCCTAGTTAAATAGACTAGTAGAATAGTAATAGCACTAGCTACGTAACGTAAGGCTAGTAGTACTATATATAGTAGGGCTAATTATATTAGGGCTAAATAGGTTACTAAGGCTCTTATAGCCTAGCGATAGCTTTACTAAACTCTCTAGTAAGGTTCTATAAACGCTACTATATAAGAGATAACTTCTTAACTAAAGAGGTTATTAGAAGAGGTTCTTATAACTAGAAATATAAAAACTCTATTATATATAAGGCTTTATACCTATCCCTCTTCCTCTTCCTCTTCTTTATTAACCTATAATAAGTCTTAAAGCTTTATAATATCTATACTATAAGAGATATATAAGAACGCTAATCCTTTATAAAGTATACCCTTTTATAAATAAATAGCTAAAGGTATTACTATATAGGATAATATCTATATACTAAATAAAGCTCTTAAATTTAGTAAATACTTTTTTACTAATTAATAATATATTATTAAGGTAGTAATAGCTAAAGCTTTTATAAATACCCCTAAAGGGGACCCTCTCTATACTATAATTAAGGTAATAAATAATAGCTCTAAATACCTCTACGTAGAGGCTATATATATCTCTAGCTATCCTAAAGAGTAGCCCTTCTTTATATAAGTCCTCTATAATACTAAGGTAGAGGTAGCCTAAGTCTAAGTATAGCTATAGGTATAGTAGGGATTAGTAAGTGCGCCTTATGCTAACTAATAGAGAGAGCGTTACTAATAATAGCATAGCTACTATAAAGGTATTAGCTAGCCTAATTAAATAAGAAGACTGTAATAATAGTAATAACTTACTTCTAAAGAAGCTACTATAGTAGATAGTAAAGTAGTAATAAAGATAGTATTAATAGTATAGGTGATATATAAGAGAGAGGATAGGTTAATAGTTCAGTAGTTAATAATTAAGTAATTAAGTAATTATAAACTATATTATTATTAAAGTGAAGTTGAAGATCGTGAGGTTATATGTATATATAAGTGCGGCTGTAGTTGGGAGAGTTATAATCATATAACTGAAGGCTATATATATTATTAGGAGGCGTAGAGTTAGGAGGGTCTATCGCTCTAAGCAGGTAAAAATCACTATGAACAGCTAGAGGCTATTTAAGGGTTTTATATCTAATATTACTTAATACTTTAGAAATAAATCTAATTCTTATTTTAAAATTACTTTAGTTAATAGTATTATAGATAAATTATAAATAGTTAATTCTAAGGAAAAAGAAATAAAAATACTAATTACTAATTACTAAATATAAGACTTATAGAAAAGAGTAATATTATAAAAATAATAACCTTAGTAATAAGTCTTATAAAGTAACTAAAAGTAAAAAAAGTTAGAAAAAGACTAAAGAATTATAATATAATAACTAAAAAGTTACTAAATATAATACTAATAAGTATTTTTACTTAAATATAGCTTTAGCCCTTAAATATTAAAATATATCTAAAGATCCTAATAGTAAAATTAATAATAGCTTACTAAATAGGGCTCTTATTATTAAAGACTTTAATACTAAAGCCTCAAATAAAGCTAGTAATAATAATAACTTATTTAATCATTTAGAAAACTTTAGTATAGTAATTAAGGTAAATTCCCCTATTAATATACTTAATATTATAGGCTACTAGCCTTATATTATGAAATTTAACTAGTATTAACTATAAAAGCTTAACTAATCTCCTCGCCCTCTACTAATAACCTTTAGGTTATATAACTTTTAGACTTAGATATTATCCTCCTCTATTATACTTTAACTATTATAATAAGCCTTAACTATCTTCCTCTAGCTACCTCTATCTCTACTCCTTTAAGCTATACTTACCCTTTATTAACACTATATTTAATCTATACCTATTTTCTATTATCTCCTCTATAATTTAAATATCTACTCTATAATAAATAATATCTTCTACCCTACTATATAGTCTTAATAGCCCTACTACTATTAGCTATACTCTTAATATATTCGCCCTTCCTAACTTATTAAAAAGCCCTTAAATTACTTTTAGCTATCTTAAGGAAGTCTATAAAGTATTTATAAGTATTAAGATTATTACTAATAGCTTTAACTATCTCTATATTAACTTTAAAGCTATATAACTTTAATATCTTATATTTATTAACTATCTTAAGTAGGTATCTCTATATAAATTTAAATAGAGTTTTTTTATTAATATAGAGAAAGTTACTATATTTAAAGTTTTTAATTTTTTAGATTTTAGTCTTATAAATTAAGTTATTTAGTATAGCTTTATTTAACTTATATATAGTTATAATAAAGAGGATAGATATTATATAGAGTTACTATATATATAGGAGGATATAAGAAATAGACTTAAAGCTTTATTTAAATAGTTAAGTTCTTATATTATAGCTATAAGAACCCTTTTAGTTATATAAAGAGTTATACTATAAAGTTTATACCCTTAAGTATAAGTTTAAGCTATTACTAAGCTCCTACTATATTATAAATACTACTTTTATAATATTATAAATAATACTCTTATAAATTATAATATTATAAGTAATATTCTTATTAGTATATTTTATTACTCTACTTCTTACTTACTTACCTACTTACTCTCTTTTATATAGCTAGAGATAAGTTAAGCTAAGTATTAATAATTAGTTATACTAAGATTTATTTATTTATTTTATTAAGATTAAGTATAGGTTAAAGTGCTATTATTAGGTTTAAAGTATAGGGAAAAAGAGTATAGAGTGAACTATAATACCTACTTATATAGGTTAACTAGACTGCTAATATACTGAATACTACTATAAATAATAAGAATAGTAATAGTAATATTTTAAAGTATATTATTCAACTTAACTAGTAACTTAAGTTAAGAGATATTTTAATTTTCTTATATTTGCTTTCCTAAAAAGTAAGAAGTTTTATTAATATATTTTATTATAGTTAAAAAAACTAAAATCCTTAGTTACAAGACTATTATTATGAAAATACTTATATATAAGCTTTATATAGTTAGCATAGAAGCTAGTTTATAATCTTTAGTAAAATAAGGTTTAGAGACTATATAAAGATAAAGTATTTATTTATAATAGTAATATGTAATATAATAATAGTCTTGTAACTAAGGATTTTAGNATTTTAGTTTAATTAGTCTTAACTCTATATTTAAAGTTTATATAATAAGGGTTTTATATAAATAAATTATTAATACTTCTAATAAAAACTAATATTATATGTTTAGTATTAAAATAATATTAATAGTTAATAAATAATCTTTATATATTATTATAATAAAATAATAAGTATATTAATGATCACTAAATATAATAGATTTTAACTTAGTTTTATTAATATTAAGATATAGAAAGTTAAGGTTAAAAGTATAAGTATAAGTATATAAAAGCTTCATATACACGCTTAATAAACTTACTATAAGTTATTTACTTAAGTATATAACGCGCTTATAAGTTTTATATAAGTTTAGCGCTAGTACTATAATAAATATTAATTACTTATAAAAGTCTTATCTATCTTACTTAATATAATTCTTTAATTATTTTTATTTATAAAATGTTAGTATAAAAAGCCTTATATCACTTATAGTGTCCACTAAGCCAGTCAGAAAATTAGAGGCGCTAATTAGAGCATCACACTAGAGCCTAGGATTTTCCTCAGTGTCAGCCACAATCACTACAATAGTCACGTGATCGTTCAGCTGACCAACCGCCAACCAACAGCCTGGACGGGCACGGGCAAGTTGTAGTTTCGAGACAGTGGCATTAGTACTGGCCTGTTATAGCAGCGGGCTGACTCTGTATCTCGTCTCTGTCGCGTCCACATTAGGCGCCAGAGACAATTTTAATCTGTCTCCAACCGACTTAAACACCGCAGGGCGCCCGGGACAGGATCCCAAAGGCCCAAGATGAGAAAGACCCTTCAGCTATGTCCGGCCTAGATCGAGCCCAACCCTTTCAGCCTCTTGGACGGTCCTCCTAGGCATCTCCTGATCTGCAGCCGTTTTCCTGGCTTCTCCAACCTCGCGTCCCAGACCCACTGTGTTCATAGGTTTCGGGACAAGTATGTCAAACTTTCGCGTCGCCCTGTCTCACTGTCTCATCAACCATACTGACTCTCCACACGATACAGCTCGTATACCGGGCAACTGTAGAGCAGTCTCCAGTTGCAAACATCTCCGAATATTGATCCTCTGAGAACTCAGTTTGACTTCTTCGGGAGGGCGGCCGGCGGAACCAAGGCAGACACGCATGCCTGCTCAGCAGAGCCGGACAACTCCAACGCCGACTAATGCGAGACTCTCGACGAACCGGACGCCTACGCCATGTTCTCTGCTGTGCGAATGGCCCACACCCGGCCCCCCTAAGCCAAGTGGGCTGCGGCCGAGGCGCGTCACACCGTGGTATTCAACTACTAGCAGTAAGTTGGTGAGGAGGGTGGCGGCGGCGTAGACACTGGAACCACTCGGAAAAAGTGTTTGAGGCATTCGTGGAAGCACCGTCCGACCGAGCAGTCCGCGGTCCACGACGGCCAAAGAAGGCCACGATATCCTTTTGATAGTCTCCTTGATCTCCGTTTCCCCGTCACCTTGCGCCTTCTCTCCCCGGTCGTAGCTGTGTCGACCCTCCGCGAGCTCCCTCTGACACCGGTCTACCTCGCGGAAACACGCTTACTAGCCGCGATCGATCTCTCCATCTGGCGGGCGCTTGACTCATGCGAGCGCCGCCTCGCGCGTTGTGGTATTCGTTGTCGAACTGCAGACTCCGTAGGGCAGCACCCTACACCTGCTTCTCATCAGCAGAAATTCTTCCAGCATCAGCCAGCAGTCACGACTGACGTGGAGTTCTGCTCCCCATCTGCCGCCGGTCTTCCCTAGGTGCCACCTTTGATGGACAACCGTGAGTGAACGAACAGTGAGTCTTGACTGGCAACCATGACAGATTCAACACCGCCGCCAACCAAGCGCGAACGTCAATAGCATTGATGGTGCCGATAATCGCCGCTTGCCTTGGCTAACCCCCAGCCTAATCTTTTCGTCCTGGCGTTCCTTCTCTCAAAGTGCGTACGTAGCGGTCCGTCTGGCCATGGATGGAATCCCGGTCCAGCTTTTCCTTGTGCCTGTTTCAGTGTGCACTGCATTGATCTTGTCTCCCCCATCTGCTATGGCTAGGGCGCATCTTGAGGGCTCCCAGCGAGCACCTCAGTCTCTCCCGCGTCTGCGACTCGGGGAACACAGACTCGGACCCAGGGTCGGCTTCGGCATCGGTACAGGCCAGCGGCGTTGCGAAGTTGGAGAGGGAGCCGCGGCAGGTGCTATGAGGCGCATTCCCCATCTGAGATCAAAACACGTCCCTCGCCCCGAGTTTTCCGTCGGCTGCCGCTATTATGAAAGGTGTCCTAAAGTGCTCGTAGCAAACTCCCCGAGCACTTGGGAAGATAGCGTTGAAAGGGAATGCTCCCATTCGGTGGCAAGCTCTTCGCCGCTGGGCTCGAAAAGCTCGGCACGGAAGTCGCGAGGAGCTCTGTATCACTAACAGCAAAGGGAACAAAGCTTCGTTCGCTATGACAACCAAATCTCGACGACGGCATAATATGCGCCGTCCCTCGTCGAGTCAGCCCGAATCCATGTTATTCCATCAAATCCGTCTCTCCCGCGACAACTTATTTTGCAGAACGGCCGCGACCTTGGCGGAGCGCGTCAGGTATGTCTCTCCCGAATCCTTCAATTGATCCGGTCTTGTGATTCTTCCCGCTGGCGGGAGGCGCCGAAGACTAAGCAGGCGACCCCGAGCAAGCATTGGGGGCTCACGAGCAAAAGTTGACTGGGGTGTTGCGGTTGGCAAGAGTCGGAAATATGGTTGCAATTGAAATAGAATAGATTCGATCCTGATAGTTATTTCCTTGACACCACATGTGACGCCACGTCTTTGAAGGCGGCGTCACATCAGGTCGGGATATACACGTATACTGCGGACCCCTGTCTCTTGAGATTGATACCTCGCTGTGGAGGAACACTGAAAATGGCCTCACAGAGAGGGCTCTGTTACCATTTCCTCATGACAGAACGGAACCCTGGACTCAGAACATCCCTACCCTGATCATACTCTTGTTAATTCGCACCAACACCAACCACTCCTTCTCTGTCGACATCGACGACCATATGCATAGCTGAGGTCCATGGACATGCCGCGTTTCCTGAACGAGAGCAAGTGCAGGCACCATGGGCAGTTCATGCGCGACTTCATCCACATCTCCGATGTCCCCACCCGGGTTGAATGTCTCTTCGTTCTCCTCGGTAGCAGCTCCCTGGTGCACTCTGCGGCAGTTAGCATGGGCCTCGCGGTGTGATATCGAGGGCCGAGAACAAGGTCAAAACCTACCGCCATCACCTTTCAATTAAGATGCCACGCAGCACCTTGCGTTCCCTCCATCTAGACTGTCAGTCTCTGTAGCAGTCCCGGCACAGGCGGCCCCTGTCAAGCGCCGTACCAGAGGCTTTGGCGCCGATCGAAAAGCAGACGTTGGTGCCAGCGTTTGGCCGTCATGTCTCTAACCTGCGAGGAAGCAAGCTGTACTTCCACATCAGACTTTGCGGCTGAAACCCTGGTCATCTAACACCGTTCCTGCACCCACGTCGTCGGTCAAGTTGGTGCCCGCAACAGATTGGGCCTCGCTAAGTGCACGAATTTGTGCGCCGGCAGAGCCTCCCTTTCCAGGTTGAAAGCAAAGCATGTGGGTGTATCCGCGACAAACTAGGGAATCCCAGGAGGGTCGCCTGTGGAATGTCCCTCGACATTTCTCTCGAATCTTGACGATCGACCGGGCTGTCGCTTTAGCGTTCAAGTACACTGGTGTTTGTTGAGAGACTCCGTGTAGCTTTGCTATCGTCGTTGGTGTTTAATTATCGGACGCAGTGCTCCCTTCGCGCGCTCGGCCGCGTCCTTATCACCATCGTGTCGTTGAATCCGGCTGACGGGCTGTGTCTGCCAATGATCTCGCGTTCAGAGGTCTTGATTGTGTGAGCATCTGTTTGGGTCTTGGCGTCATTGGAGAAACCAGACATTCCTGTAGATGCCCAACTCGCTCAGGCACTAGAGATTTTCAGTGTCGTTGACGATGTTGGTATCTCCGCGGGAGTCCTCTTTGATCTTCAATTTTGCTGAAAAGTCGTAGGCTGCCGCGGGGCGAGGCACGTGTCCGCTTGGATACATTGGCCCTCTTAAGTTGTCTGATTGAAGCTAAGCCGGTCTGAAGTCTGCTGAAAGTTTTGTTGGCTTTGAGCAAGTCCTTGTTGGACAGGTGTATTTGGGTTCCATCATGACTCTTCGGGCGTTCCGCATCCTCCACAGCAGAAGGCAAGCACGATGCCAAATACCTCTCTCCCGCCTTCGACTCAGTCCATTCCCAGTTCTGCACAGGCTGCCTGGTCGCGGAAAGGTCATGAACTTCCCGCCGGGGGCTTCTTGCGCTTCCACTTGACAATGACTGAAGCTGGCTGTCTACATGACGGTCTTGGCCTCAATCGTCATTGCTTGAACCACGTCTCTTGATGTGTCTGTGGGCTGCGGCTCCGATGGCCTGTTGAATGCTTTGGCGCCCAGGGCCATTCCCAAGGCATCCAACAAAATGACGCAACAAACGAGAAACCAGTGGTTCCCACGTGCCATTCGTTCAAACTTAAGCTGCCCTCTGAATGGAGACGCAGCTCACGTCCAGCCCAAGAAACTCCGCGTCCCAACCTCAGCCCGCCGTGATGATGAACCTTCGCGGGGTCGCCCGTACTCATCTCTCATGTGATATCTCTCCTGTGGCTCAGGCATGAAGGAGCGCTCGGTGTCCTTCGCAGGGATGCTCCGCCTTGCAGTGACGCCGGTAGGCTTTGTCCACTAGAGCCCGAAGCTCATCGACAATGACACTCGCGTGGAACCTGGCAAACCTGCACGGAGTCACTCATTAGCTGCCACCGAATGACGTAGTGTAGGTGTGAGGGGTTACTTACGCATGCTCGTTTTTCTGGTCCTCGCTCTGGTCCTCGCAAGCGTTCTCGACGGGAGGTTGACGCGTAATGTATTATTTTAGTATCCCGTAGGCCTCAGAGAGGAAAATGGCGGCGAAGAGATGGACTTGACCGTCGGCTTGGACGTCGGCATCGTCGCATGCGACAACTTCTTGGGCCAGCACGGGTTGCCCAAGGGATCAGCAACCTGATCGCTGAAGGTGGCCTTGCGGACGTCGAGGAAGGTGATATCAAGGACGATGAGGGTGTGGACGAGGCTCTCGGTCTGGTCAATGTCGTACTTGGCCTTCCAGACGTCGGGCGTGTGTTGGCAGAAGATAACCTCGGCGAGAATGGGGGGGATTTGGAGACGTCATCGAGCGCATCATCGTCTGCTTCCACCCGAAACTGGACGTCAGACTGTTTCGCGGATATGTCCTCTCTGAATACGCTGGTCGAATACTTCTACCACGGATGGTTCAGTCGGGGGATGACTCCTTCTACGTTGGCTCGATCCGCGGCCATGGGTGCAAAGAGGGTCGTCAGCGGCGACATCATTCTTGAGAGCGTCGCGATCAAAGTCGATGAAGCGTTAGAGCAGATTGGTGAGGAGCATTGAACACTGGGGTTGCATTGTCGTTTCGCCCATCTCGACGAGCGCATGATCGGTTTCGAAGTCGTACGAGTATCGAGCGGCGCCGAGTTGGCGGACAAAAGCAGGGGATTTCTTCCTTCTGAGGTGGAACGCGGAAGCTGAGTCGCGTCAGGTCGGGGGCTGTCATCGAGGGCTTGTAGGTCGCCCTTGAAGTGCTCGAAAGTGTCGGGTCGAGGCGTCAAGGGAAGCTTTCATCGAGGGCCTCAAGGCCAGCGGAGTTCTTGTTGACTCGGAGGTGCTAGAGCTGCGATTGACACTGCTGTCATTACTGAGACTGGTCCAAGCCTGTTGTCGGCCAGTACCTGGGCTGAGACCCGCTCTGACTTGTTGCGGTCGACATGGTGGTGCATGGATCTTGAATTGTCGTGACGGCGCGACGAGATGGTGGGATGGAGATGTGATAAGGCGAGATGCGACGCAGCACGATGGAGGGATGGTTGGCGACAGGCGCTGTGTTCAGATTGTGTTGTCAGCGATATGGTCGTCGGTTGAATGATGATGAACAGTAAGAGGCAGAGGAGCAATGCTAAAGGCAAGCTCACATTGCGCTCGTGGGAATCACAGCTGCGGGTGTTTGCATTTGAAAGACGGTGGCGACTTTCTTGTTCAAAAGGCAGCGACACCACCCCGCCTCCTACTCCAGATCACCGAGCCGCCCGCAGAGCAGGTGCCATACACTGTAGGGGCCCAGGCAATGAACCCACCTTCCACTGACCTACAGCGGCTGCGTACATCAGATATTACCAGTGTGAATGGTGGAAGTCAGGGTGCTTGGTGGCGCACCAACGTGATGAGCTCCGCGCAGGATCCAAAGTAGCAAAGAACCATGGACGAGAGTGGAAACGGAGAGAGATAGTAGAGCGGGAAGCTAGTAAAGCGACCTGCGCGGTATGGATTCACACTAGCTTGGGAGCCTCGTCTTGTGCCATCCCGGAGAACGGTTTCGGCGGCAGGCAGCAAAGGAGACGGTGACGATTGAGACATGGCGAGGTTCTGCAGGACCAAGTGCGTTGGGAGTAGGCGTCCATGGGTGTTGTTGGGTTCAGCCGTACTGTTGGGCGTCGATAAGATGCCCTGCGACATTGAGGAGACGAAGAGTTGGTTCATCAGTGGGGGCTAGAAACGAGCAGTGCGAGGGTGGCCAGGTACGTACCTTATCTCAAAGATCGGCCGTGCACCTTGCCAGATGTGGCGTCTGCCCCTGCCCCTGCCCAAGTAGATAGAGGAATTCTCAAGGTACCGCAGGCAAGTGCTCAAGGTACCCGAGGTGCAGCCTTGGGCAGTGCGGGCGGTCGAGTGGGTGCGTTTTATTGACACCCCTTGGGCCCAGGCAACCTGCCCAGTGCTGAGCTTGGAACGCTGACAACGATGCCCACAGCTAACCAGCCTTCTCACTGCTGCTGCCGTCAATGGTCCTGACAATGCCGATGGCGATGTTTACTCCCCGCGGCCGAGGCAACCCGCCAGATTGCATCTCGTATTCTACCAGCCTGTCTCGTAGCCTGCTTTGCTGCTTTGAAAATGAGTGCATCTTCAAGGGAGTTGCATCACAGCACGGATGAAGGGGGCGTGCATGTGTGGTGTCTCCGTCAGTGCCTACATTGTGGTTCAGTCGGGTGGCGTCTCCATCACCAACAGCGCAGTCAGGAAAAGAGCTTCTGACAGCAGCCGATGCACAGATGATTTCCATCGAGACGGCAACCCGTCAAGACGGTGCCTATCCACCGGCAATTGAGGCGCCTAACAGCCTCAACCGAAAAACGATCACTAAGGTAGCTCCCACAACAGGGGAAGCTTTCAACCCGCTGAGCAAGGACCTTATTAAAACGCGTCTGCCACAGACACGCGACACGCGACACGCGACGCGACATCGAATGGCCTCCGCCACCCACACAAGCCACACTTCCCTGCTGGCTGCGGGGCTCCGTGCTCCAACCCGCCAACATCCCAAGAAGATGACTTTTCCACAACGTCGTGACATCGGCACGAGAATCCAAGACGACACGCAGTGCACAACACGACTGCTCGTCAGCGATCAAATCTCTTTGACCGTCACTCACTTCATGCCGAGCTGAGACAATCCGCATCAAGGTCGACGCTATCACAGCCAAAGTGCTCCTCTCGCTCAGACGCTTCCTTCCCACCCAAGCAAATGAATCACATCCAATACCACACTCATATGAATAGTCGGCAATTTCTCATCCCCAATCTCAAACGTCGGGTCAGGACTCTCATAGCACGCCGTATTGTCATCCTCCTTCGGGTCTAGCATCCAACTCCCACCCTCCGATCCCCGCTGGCACCCATACAGCTGCGCCATGCCTTCCCGCCTTCAACGCCATATCCTTCATCCGCTGGCCTCAGCCCAGCATCTCATTGATCCTCCTGCATATTTAGTCTCCCCCCTATAACCCCATGCCTGCTCCCCCACCGAATACCTCAACTGTTCAATCTCAGCCAAGACGACTGCAGCCTCACAGATCGCCACTATTCAGCCTTCACAATCATCCGTCGTGATGCCATATCGCTGTCTACAGAGCCACCCTCTGACTAAGTTTTGTCTTCGCTCCCCCTGACCCACGATAAATTTCAACGTCACTACGGTAGATGTACCACATAGTGAAACGACCTGATCGAGATAGTCTCTCGAGTTTGACACGACCGAAATTCCTCTCGGCTCATCTCCTGACATTTGGTGACTGGCATCTCACGTTTATGTCGGTCAAAATGCGGCTCAGACTCAACTGTTCGGAGCACCCGCTCACTTACCAACATAAATTCACCGTCACACAACGTTAGTTCCAACATGAGGTGAGCAACATAGACCCGTCGCGATCTTCACGTGTCCGCAGTGCGTGGTGTGAGGGGCATCAGGATGATAAAGCCGACGACGTCAACGACAGGGTATGAGTAGCAGACAGTAATAGAAGGCCAGCCCTTGGAGCCGAAGTCACGGGGCTGCGTGAAGGATGAGAAGTGAAGAGGCGTTGATAAAGGGGGCGTAGAGTAGTTGGGCTCTGGGGCTGGACCTGGAATTCTGACCGAATGGGCATGAGGATGGCAATTTGGGCCAGTGGCCTTGAAGATGATGTTGCCGAGGTACCTCTGGTGTTTGGAAAGCATATGTTCACGTCGCAAGTCTCTGGATTACGGCCAGCACTCACCGCAGATTGCGACCGGACCTTCGATCGACCGGAAGCTTGAATCTTCCGGTAGGCCGTCTGCGCCGTCAAGAGACTGCAAGAACGTCTACTGGCAAGTAGTATACATTGGATTTAGAGTTGACCGACAGCGTCGGCCACTTGAAAGACGTCTGGTGATCCTATAAGCCAGGCACTCATGTATCTGCCTCCCCGGCTGCCGCTATGTCTTCAGCCCGTCTCGCCTGGAGTTCCTGTGGAAAGGCTTGTTGCCCGCACCGAATCGAAATTATGGTGATGTCTGACCAGAGAGAGGCTCTGCGTTCTATACGAGTCACTTTGGCCTTAATCCGAGAACTGCGAGGTTCAGAGACGCGAGGTTTAGCATACAGTTAATGCCCGTACTGCCAAGTCTCTCATGATGAGGAAGACAGAGGATGGCAGAAAGCCTCCTTCTTCAGTCCGCTGGATCTACAGGAGGTGAAAGGTCCTCGTAGCAAACATCTGAGCCTACTTTGACGCTGGCCGTCTTTTGCGGCTCGAGCGACATGACCCCGAGTGGCTTCAGGGACGTGACTCTATCTCCTTAGACTGATCAGAGGCGCGATTCTCTTCGCGATCTTGTTCCAAAGTCCCGCACGAAAGGGAAAACATAGGCAAGCTCGACCATATGCCTCTAGCCTTGAATTGCGCTCGCGACATGTTACTTGTGGAGAGCACAGCACACCACCTCAGCATGTCATATCTCGTCTATCCCCGTAAACGGGTAGAGGTAGATCGCAAGCAGACGGAAGACAGCCGCAGGCATAACACAACAGACAGTTGTGGCGCCTCTCGGAAGGCTTTAACTTCACTACTCCGCCATCGAAAATTTCTCATCTCGAGAGACACACCAGTCTCCAAGTTCGGACTAATTCGTCTCTGCACGGCTGCCCTCAGCTCCGGTACGAGCCAAAGTGTGCACATCGTCGCACCCAGGCCTTCATGCAACGAAGACTAGACGTTCGAGGAACGATATAAGACATACACCGGTTTCTCGCGGAGATGCAAGGGCAGAACGTAGAAAGGACGGAAACGAGATGTAAGCTCGTCCCTCGCCGTGCGATGCCTTGCCAAAGTCTCGGGACGATGGTTGCCTTTTGGCTATGCTACAGTCGACACAGACACCGAGGGAGTAGCGAGAGCGCTTGCTTTGGGGGCACTGGAGAACTTCCATAGGAGTGGTGGCTTTGAGAGGGGGGATACCAGGAGGTGGCCTTCAGCGCACTGAAACGAGAATTCCACGAGAAGAAAAGACTCAGCGATTTTGGTAAAAGGGCGAACAACGGACAAAAACAGAACAGAAAGAGAACTCAGAAGGGACATACCCTGAACCCACAAAGGGCAGATCCTTGTCCTGCGCGGCACTCATCATTTCTTTCGCTGGAACTGTTGGTGGCGTCGCACAGCGACTTCCCCATCACTGCAATCGCCAATGATTATGGTAGTGCAAGAATGCAACTTTGTGGACGCCTTCTCTCAACTCAACCCTAACGAACTCCTTTCGGTGCGCAGTGTTGTGGTAGTCGTAACTCTTCAGCTTGATGATCACCCTGAGCCGCCTGTAACCAGATCAGGCCATGAATGGCATGACAGGAAGGCCGAGGCAAGGGTTGGACGGTGTCTAGGCCCGGCCAGATTATGGATAACTTGCGTCTCGTCTCCCGAGATGACGCAGCGGTGTAGCAATTGCTGATACTCGTTCGAAGGCGTCTCGAGGTGTTTGAGATCGAAAGCGGTTCTGTTGGCGTTGTCCGTGGACCACACATCGCCAATGCCGAATGCTGGGCTACGCATTGTGGCATCAAGGAGAGTCTGATCGGTAACACAAAGCCAACACTAGACCTTGCTCGACTTTATTGACGATCGGTTGGCGGCAAAGAGGTGGTCATGTTGCTCGACCAAGTCTAAAGGCAGCAGACTGTCGGTGTATGTCGATTCCGCAACAGCAACGTTAAGTAGAAGGTCTGCAGCGCAGGTGATGCCATATGCAGCAGTAATGTGCAGAATTGAGGCGTCGGGTAGCATCAACGTCAATGCTTTGTGGATGAAATCGCCAACGAAATCTGCGATCGCGCGCATGTGCTGCTCCCGTCCGAGAAGGTATCACGAGTATGTATTCGATCCGCCCTCCTTACGGGCGAGAGGACGGGCGCCAATATCGCCGCAAGTCTGCTGCGCAGCGTAGGCAAGTGTCGTTCATGGCGAAGCTGCATGGGTTGGCCGAGGGAGAGGAAGTCGTGGAGGATTGACCAGTAGTGGACGCTGGATCTACGGCTTCAATCTAAGCTCAAATGGTAGCACCGACATCAAGTAGTATGCCAGCTACTGCGGTCTTTTCAAAGACCGCCGCTGTGTAGAGCGCCGTGTACCCTCTCAACTTGTCGTCGAACAGCAAAACTTCGGGTGGCAGGTCTTCCATAGGCTCCTCCACTTTCCTGGCCAGCGAGCATCAACATTAATGGCTTATGTGAATGTTTCGGGCAGAGCACTCATCTGCCTCGGGCGTGGCCAAAGCACGGAAAGTACGCAAGCTGTGTCGAGGGTGTAGAGAGTGGGTTTGGAGAGTACGCGGTGGTTGCCAGGGGTCTTGCTGAGGGCGTCCAGATCAGCCGACTGGAGCTGCTCGCCGACCATGATATCGGGCGGCAGGTAAGCCATGTTCGATGTTTGTAATGATGCGGGGTGGGGGGAGAGGTCGGAAAGAGGGCCGAGACGTGAAGAAGATCGAGGCGGGAGGAAGATCGAGACAGGAAATTCCGGAAAGAAGGAGAAGAGGTTCGAGAGGAAGGCCTAGAGAACACGAGATCGTTTCGTCTTTCGCACGCAAAAAATGTGGCAGAGTTCTTCAAGCCACGACCAAAAAAATTATTGCATGCCGATGGGAAAGAAATCTGACATGCTAGCAGGATCGAGATGGCTGCTGATCGTGAGCTGGAGAATGACAACCTTGATTTCCTGAAGGTGGAGGGAAGAAAGGGAAATACCGCCGGCACATTCGCGCTGGCAAGATTGCAGGAAGGAAGAGACGAAGATGAGGAAGGTAGAGACACCACCTGCCTCTTAGGCAGCTATCCATCAGTCGATGTGGGTGCCGTCCCTCAAGGTCCCTACTAGTGGAGTCCCTACCAGTGGAGTCGCTGCCATGCGTCGCTGCTATGTGTCGCTGCCATGTGTCGCTACCATCTGTCGCTGCCATGTGTCACTGCCATCTGTCACTGCCATGTGTCGCTGCCATCTACCGCTGCCATTTGTCGCTACCACAGCGCCTGTAATGTTTCTGTGTAAGTACCGACCTCGTGCGTCACAACCAGTCGGCCCTCAATGACGTAGTCTCCTACCACCACCGCTGCTTTGGTTGCGTTGTGTCTCATTCCACTTCAAAGCCCTTATTCACACTTTCCTACCTTACCTACCTTTAGACATGTCGCCACATCATGGTACTGATCAGTGCCAACTACGCCAGGCCTCGCCAAGCATCACCTTCACACCATATGTCAAGAGATTCATGGCTTTGATTCCTGTGCTTGCTTGGTCACTTGACACAAAGAACACGTCCTAATCTCTTGTCCCCATCCATCTCGCCTTTGTCCCCACGCGGCTCACCCAGCAATGCTCTGTGCCAGTGTGGAGGTCTCATCATCGGTCTTTCTCAGGGCCGTCGTCTCAAAGCCAAGTCCATCCAGAACGAACTTGCCTTCCACACTATTCCCTTCGCCAAGCTCAAGCAGCCCCTCCATTTCACTCGCACATTTTCTGCAATGAGATTCGCATCGAATACGACCCCTAATCAATGATTACGCGTTCCAAGATACCCGCCCACCGCGTCCATTCCACTACCGCCAACCTTCTTGCCTCTGGGACTGTCATGGCCGCTACGCATCGCAGCCTCAGCATCCGGTCAGAATCCGGCTCGAATGCCAAGCTGGACAACAGCGAGGTGCTGGACCTGGGTGTTGCATAGCACATCTTTGGGGATCACAATCAACCGAATGCGTCGTCTGCGAAATTTGCTACTCCTCCCATCAAGATAGAACTGCCGTGCGTTCGTCTTATTGAGCAAACCGGGGGCTACCTTCGCGCTGCCTTCGCCAGGAAAATCCCGTAGAATGGTGAAGACGCATGCCCAAACCTCATGAAGTTGGATGCGTGTCTTGTCAGCCTCTGGGTCTGGTGGGCGCGACATGTTTCCTCTCCATCCGCTTCTTTGGCGAATTCCTGCCCAACCCTCCATAGCACCTAGCTGAAGCGCATCTTTTGACACGGATGTCAGCTCCAGAAATAGTCAGCGCTCTCTCTCTATTCGTGTAGAAAATTATCACGAAAGTTGTCGAGTACCACCTGGCTGGCGCCCAACAGCAGCCATGATTGTTCAGTCGTGCAAGGGATTCGTCGTGCACGGTATTTGTGGCCGACGGGCGGAACTGAGCGATGCCTTGCAGCTTGCTTGTGCTTGCTGACGTGCACAAATCTGGCCTTGCTGCGGTGGAGGACTCGTGGATTTCGAAGCATGATGGGTCCGAAGAGAATTGGCGAGTGACACGGCGGTAAAAAAACTTTTGTTCTTCTCTATCCATAACATATTGCTGCGTTGCAAATGCATCTTGGATCTATAAGACGAGCATTTGAGTACGTCGAGGCCTGCGGCTTACTACAAGTACGCAACTCTCAGCAAGGCGTGCCTGAGCATCATCGTCTCCGGCAGGCAACGAATTTGCCCCATTCTTCTCCTTCGTGCTGTTCCCACTGAGGATGCCCTCGGATCTAGGCGGTCGAGCTTGGTAGCTGGCCCGATAGAATCGGCCTTGCTGCGCTGTGAGAGCATCAGTACACGCGGCTAAACCTCCACGGCCGCCTCTTAGCAAACAGGCACGTCTGAGACGCAGCGGACAGGTATCAGCACCCTTCACGGCTTAGAACCGCCACAGCGCCTGTCATCCATTTGCACATCCGCACTGACATTCCGCGGGAAGGAAGCCATTGCATCGAAAGCCATCGTACCCATACGGCTCTTGCACCCATTCGCAACAACGATGTTTGCATCCCCGTCGGCGAGCAAATACCTGGGGGAAATGGGAGAGGAGGGCGGGGAAGGTTCCTTCCCTCGTTCGAAAGGCCTTGCACTCACGGCGGACGAACGCCTTCAGTGGACGCGAAGGCTCGCTCATCTCAGCTCTGATGATGACGACTCAACAGCGTCGGCAGAAGCATTCGCTGGCAGTGGCCATCCATATGAAAAAGAGCACGCGCAGCGGGGAAATGCTGGATCAGATGTGACGGTCGCATGTGCTCTGCCCGTGGCAGAGCACAGAACGGAGGCTCGGCCCACGCGTGGTGGCCTTGGTTTTGGAAGGGGTAGTGACCGAGAGAAAACGAGTAAAGATGGCAGGAATGAATGGTGATGGGACGAGCACTTCTGTCATCTTGGTAGGCACGTCCGTGCCACTGACTGCCAGCATAGCAAGGCCGGGACCTTCCGAGGCAGATTGCCCCCTTCCGCCATGTCCCTGACTGGGCAGTCATTCCCTCCTGCCCGACACTTGTCAGCACCCTGAGGACTTCAAGTCCTTCCAGTTGAGTGGGTCTTGGTTCAGAGCTCACATTCTCCGTACTAAAAATCGTGAGCTCTGTCCACCTCACGTGGGCACCAACCAGCTGTACCTGCCTCAAGCAGGAGAGGTGTCCGTACCTTGTAGATGGGATAGGAGTGCACAACGTTATGCACCCCTGCCCGATGTGCACATTTTCCGCGGTACAATTATTCTCCGCTGCGAGGTGCTATCCCCTCGGCCGACCTGAATGTGCAGATGCATGGATAACACTCATTGCAGTTGACCTAAAGGAACCTGCCAACTCTGAACTTTCGCGGCGATAGCCTGACCCACTGTCTTTGGAGCAACCCGCCGTCCAGTCTTGGTGCCTCCTCCCTCTTCTTCATTCTGAGCGCAGTGCGCACCGTCTTGTGATTGTGTCCGACCGACCTGCGCAGGAGTCCGAGATCACAACAATTCTTGCAAGGCAACATTCACTCTACCGCCGTCTCCCTCCACCCTCTCTCAAACCCGCTTATGCCACGCATCAACCGCACTGTCACGTGCAGGTCTGGCTCCAAGCCCACGTTGTGCGTCTCTGCTCGGTTGGCTATCCCTCTCGATTTGGCTTCGTCAGGCCATTCTATCACCAGTTGCACTGGACCATATTACGACACACGAGACTGATCACCACCCACGTTCGCACAAGTGAAGGAACACCGGCGGGAATACCCTGCCCAATCTCACCACAGTCGGTCGCGTCTCCCCTCTCCGTGCTTGCCAAAATCAACTCCGAGCAAGAACAGAGACGAGAACAGAGATCGCGAGGGCCTGGGTCAAAGCCAAAATGTGCCAACCTGCAAGAGAGCATTGGGATGGAAACCTGTTGAGATCCTGTCGTGATCCTGTCGGGCACTTCAAAATCTGGCATCCCACAGCGAAGGTCCGGTGTGGCGAAGGAGGTCCTGAGCCTATGTTGCTATCCACGCCAGTGTCGTCGCGGGACTCGAGGCTTGGAGTGGCAATACTGGCTCTTGGGTGTGGCGTTTGAGTCGCAGAAGTCGTACCCAGCTCTCCCAAAATTTGCATCCTTCATCTGGGTTTGTTCGTCCGTTGGCTAGCACAAAGGATGCTGAATGTGCCTGTCGTCCGGGGCGTCTCGCTTGGGGGAGGAGGGGAATAATGTGACACCGGCCCTTCAGCCCGACTTGCGCGATGATCGCCTGGCCCGGCCGGACTCGTGTATTTCGTTGTCCATGTCCACTCTGTCACGCGCGACATGACTGTTTGTATTGTACCGGTGAGAGTGGTGTGCCATAGTCGCAGCGATTTTCAGAACAACCACCAGACCGGACCACTTCGGAACCGCTTGGTGCACACGCGTGCTTGCGACCGTCTTGCATCACGACTTCTCCCAAAGGGCTTCTCCATTATGTGCCGCGGTAGAGATGCGAAACACTGGCATAGGGAATTCGATTTTGATTTCGTGGATGCGGAGCCTGGGTTGTCTAGCCCAAAACCACTACTGGGCCGAGTCTAGGCACGCCTCGCCACACCACTTGCTTCGTAAACCACAATTGTGCAGCACCCAGCCGATTCCGAGCCTGACTCCCTCTGTAGCCCCCACGCCCAACGAGGTGAAGAAAGCTCCTCCAGAATTGACCTCAATCCACGTGAGAACGTCCGCACCATCCTACACCCGCACCCTCATACGCCATCCCATGTCCCACCACGTCTGCAACATGGGGCTTCGACTCCGAATGCAACTAGGCAAACGAGCAAGACGCATTGCCTCAACGAGATGACAGAGAAGGTCGAGCAGGGCAAAATGCACGCACGCGCCGACAAGAAGACAGAGTGGTGTCGACGAGTTGAAGGAAGTGAACAGGCAGGCTTTCATAGCTGCTGGCAGACTAACCTCAACGCCAACGCCGTCCAAGGGGCGCGAGACTGCCCGCTTGCCGAGGACCGGCCTAGGCAGACCAGGCCCACGGCGGGCAAGGGAGGGACTCCTCGGGTACTGGGCTCGCTCCGGTTCTGGTTGACCCGTGGAGGCGTGCGGACCCAGCCGGCGGACCCCGGCGCCAGCAACCCCAGGTTGAACAGGAGGCACTCGATGCCTGCATCGACAATGTCACCAGCCTTCACCGAATGCTTATGGAGAAGGGGGCCGAAACGCATCGCCATCGCCTCCCTGCGATGATAGAGCGGCTAGACGGGGCCGAAGGCACGCGGCGGCGGATGAGGAGCGGGAGGACGTGCTGGGAGCGATGGGCGATGGAGGCGTGGGAGGAGCCAGTAGGGCGGGTGTGGAAACGTGGTGAAGGATGTGCGGCTCACGAATCCGCAGCATTGGTTCACGCTGCATGGTTGATGTTTCGTCGTCACCGCCTGGCGCAGTCGTTGAGGCATAAGCGACCTGCCGGATAACGCATTGTCCCATCCCACCCTCATGAACGGCGTAGCTGCATGGACCACTGGTGACATGAAGCACTGGAGGGGGAAATCAGGCTGGACGTATGGATGCTCATACCGAAGACATGTCAAGCCTCAAGTGTGCCACTGAGCAACACTTCTTACTCCGAGCAGCGCCTGACTTCTCACACCTTGTCCGCCCCTACTCAACCCCTCTGGTCCAAGTACGAAGGAAAAACGCCAACCAACATTTTTTATGCGAAGTCTCTGGAGGCTAGCTGTCTGCTAACACTTGTTTGCAGTCTCCCTTCAGAAATCCATGTAGAGACACTCGCCTTGAGACCTTCAAACACGGAAGACAAGTTGCCAGCTGCCACCTGGTCCAGCGTCTCCTCGAGGGAGATGATGATCAAAAACGTCGTCCTCTGCACCTCGGGCGAGGAGAACAACCTCGAGAGCGAGGCCCTGAGGGCACCCTGCACCATCAATTCCGACCTCGCCGTCTGCGTCTCTATGCGTCTTGCGCACTGTTCCGCCCTCGGCTGCTACTCCTTGTGGATGATTGGGTGAGCGAGCTAGCGGCAAGCAACGCGCCCAGTGTCGGCGTATCGATCTAAAGCACGAAGACGGCATGGGATCGTGAGAGCAGCACTGCTTAAGAACCTATTAGCAGAGCGCATATGGTTTTGAGGCTTCAGGTAGCATACAGAGCAAGATAGTGGCCCGCTGGACAGAAGGTTCCAAGCATCTGGGGGGTGGATCTTCTTGTCGTTGAGTTTGGTGGGGATCAGAGGAATCCCACACCACGATCACGTCAGTGAGGTTTTACGCGACGCGCGCCACGCGCCACGGATCAAGCCACACACCAAACGCCACACGCCACACAGCACCCACCACATGGTCTGTGTGTCGCAAAGGTAAGGTGGTGACTAACTGGGCTTAGCACCTTGGTGAGCGCAGGTTTCTCACCAAAAAGAATGCCCTGTCCTCACGTCACTGTAACGGCCACAGTGGTCGCGGTGTCAAGGGTGTCAACAAATGGTGCAGTGATGCCATCACGCGATGTTCCGCGAAAAACCCAAATATCTCAATACCCTACCTGCTCAATGTGCCGCAAGCTCATTTGGCGTTGCATGTGCTGGGGAGACAGGGATGTGGTGGAATGGCACTATGGCAGACTGCCGATTCTCTTCGCAAGCGCGCAGTCGTTTGTCCACGTTCGTTCTGCTAGGAAAAGACCCAGAACCGCTGCGCTTGCTCAGGCCGACCGTAAATCTTGTCGAGTGCCAAACCGTCTTACTCACTCAAACATTAAAAGCTGGACCAGCTCCATGGTATCCATGCAGCACGTGCAAATGGGATCGCTGCACGAAATGGGATCGCTGCACGAAATGGGATCGCTGCACGACATGGGATTGCACGGAATGGGATGCGCGAACTCTTCTTTTCTCCCTGCTGACTTTCAGCACCTGCTGATTTCACTACCTGCTTACTTCACCTGCTGATTTTCAATTATTAGTTGGTTATTGCATGATTGGTTCACGATCCGAGCAACTGCAATTTTCAGCATGCCGATTTCGGGATTCTCCAACAATAGGGATCGCCCGAATAACGAAACGTGAGGACCTCTTTGTGTGGCTCCCTCTTGAACGTCGAAGCATACTCGCCGGTATTAACAACGATGCTGTGCTTACCTTCCTTGAGACTCGTCACAGCTCCCACCCACCTCCATCGCTGTTACTTCGAACAACTCTTCGAGGCCTTGATGTCTTAGCAAGGGCCGGAACTCCGTTCGCCGCAGTATGCCCCCTCGGACTCCCGTCGCCACTATCGCGGCGTCTTCCACATGTCTCCTTATGCTGCACCCCAGTGGGCCACCTTGTCACTGGGGCAGACAACTACGCAAGCAACGCGATCCTGCCCACACGTCGCGTTGCTTTGTCCGGCTTATTTCTTGCGCGCCGCTTGCAACATCACCCGCTACACGCGCGCTGGATGAATTGCAGAATCCACTGTCTTCAAACCGGGATGTCTACCTCTCTACTCGCGCTGCCGTCGTTTCTGCCCGTGTAGCTACAATATAACCAACTAAAGGGCTCGATATCTATTCTTGTGTCTGACTTCTCTGGCCGGTATTTCGGGTGTGTCGGCTGTTTTCTTTACAAGATTTATTGCTTCTCCGCGTTCCCAAGGGGACAGCTTGCGACATGCTTTCAGATCGCTTTTTAGCTCTGCGTATGCTCTGTGTTGACGGCATTTTCCCACAGCAACCATCCATGTCAAATGTCAACAATTTGCAAACTCCCGACAAGGAGACAGGGATCTCACAACAATATAAGCGATGACTACGTTGCCCTCCATACCCTTCCGATGCCTTTTTCTTTAGCGTTCAGATGCCTACGCTGCTGCCTAGTCCCTGTGACAACTCTTATTTCGACCTGCATTGAACCAAGCGATCCCCAGAGGCTGGAGGGAATCTGTCCGCCCAGGTCTCCTCAGCATAGATATCGCTGTTGATCTCCGCTCAACTCCTGAACCGCGAGGGTGTTTCTCTTGAAATTTCGTCAGCTGGTCCTCTGGTACTCCGGGCACACTGAGAACAAGACCACGCCTCTCCAAGAAGCGCTGTCGCCAGCACCGCGCCTTTGCGGAAGATCCGTCCAAGACCCAGGCTTTCCACGCCCCCCCTCTCATCTGAAATTGAAGACTCCGTCCCGCTGGCGACACCGTCACCTCACGAGCCTTCCTCACGAGCCAAGGATGCGCCGATGGTGCATGAGAACGAGGCATCATGACAGATGATAAGTCTAGCAAGCAAAACGCTGCTGCTAAGTTTTGAATGGAATACAAATAGGAACTGGCTTCCGGTGCCTCGAATTCAATCGGACGCGATTTCGCCGTACTTGTTAATGTTTACAAGTGCTCAATCTGACGCGAAGGCGCGCGCTCGTCTTGGGTCGTACGAGGTACCGTTCGAGATGGTGGTGCCAATGAGGAGCATGCGTTAATGGCATCGTGCTCTTGTATGCGTGCTCACCTGAACGCCCAGCACGCGATCTTGAGATCCAGTCCAATATGGGGGATGGTGTCAACCCAAGACCACCCCTCCTACCATGGTATCACCGTAATTATCGACATCTCAACTGGCCCACCAAAGTTGCTATGACACCCCTCAAATGTTATTGCTTTCTGTGACGCCTGGGACAAGACTACTCCTCAACCCCTCTCATCAAGTCCACTTTGAATACCCATGCTGCCTCTAGTGACGACTGTATGATGCGCAACTTGTCACGACTGTGGTATGAATGGGTCAGCACAATTTCTAGGCGGACCGGCGTAGCACTGGACGATATCCAACCTTTCAAGACGCTTCTCTACGCCCTGCTCTGAAGCCTCACCGCCCCATTGAGACTGACCCTCGACTTGCTGTTTGTGTCAATGCCTGGTTGTTGGAACGAGACTTTCGAGCATTTCTGGCCCTGGAGAAAGGCTTGGCTTCGACTTCCTTCCAGGGTTTGCTGGGACAACCTTGCACGACGATCTTGCGGGTGGAACTCGACGCTACGCGAGCTGCGATAGTGGATACTGGGGTGCGGCGATGTGCTTCGTACTAGCAAAGAGAGGAAACTGGTAGTGAGACGGTGAGCATCCCTCAGGATAATTGAGCTGGGCTAGATGCAGGCGGCCTCTGCATGCTTGATTTTCTTGCGGCTCAAGTACAAGAATGGCCACGGTCACGGTCGATATGGGATGGGATTATGCAGCCTTGTCTTGTCCGGCTTCCTAATCTTCGACGATTGCGGAAGGTAGGCTGCCATAGTAAAAAACGGTTCCCATGTTGTTGCCATCCACCCGAACCAGTCGACCGGATAATACGCTTCGCCTCTAACAACCTTCTTTTTCAAGATCCTGGCGATCATGTAAGATCCTCCGAACCATTGTGGACCGAGACGTCTTGTTCGTGTGCTCACACCGTTGAGTGGCCAGTACCTCAGAACCATATCACGACAATCCTTCCAAAGGCCGTCTTCCTGCTCCCAAGTTGGCGGATCGTGGGCAGATTCCCCTCTCCAGTTGACGAACAGCTCGACACCAGCCGCTTTAGAAAGTCGGTAAGCTGAAATCTTTTCAACGCGATATTTTGATTCATCGTCATCCATGTTGACCGAAGCCCCTCTGGTCTCATCTTCTCGGTGTAGGTTGGTGACTCAGCGGTCAACGGGTGCTGTCGCAGCTTGCTGAAGGTCAGAGGACTGGGTGGGATGTTCGGTACTGGGGTCAAACCTGCGTCACCCCAGTTGCAAAAGGGAATGGAGTATCGAGCGCTGAAGGCGCGGAGAGAATAGACATCGCCCACCGAGGACACTTTGCGCGCCCGGCGCGTGGTCTCCGACAAGGGGCATCGTGACTGTCTCTGCGGAAGTGTGCGGATGCTGCTGACAATTGGTGGGTAAGGCTTGGTCCATTTGGGGGTCTTTGGACGGCGAAATGGCGGAGGGCTGATTGGGCAAAGCTTGGTGGTTTGAGACTGTAAACTTTCTTGATGGATTGACAGCAGAGAGCGCGGCCGAGGATTGATTGTGGATGGTCACCGATCGTATATTGCAGCCAGGCAGGTGGCCAATCGACGTGATTACAGAGCCGTAGCAACTGCGCTTCAACGGGGGGATCGAACGTCTGGGAGCTGTCGCAATCGAACACTCTCAACTGGTAATTTCGAGGTGGAGGCCGAGATTGGCCGTGTGCAAGCCGCGAAGAAACGATGCTGTCTTTTCTGGGATGTCCTAGGGGCGGGCGGTCACGCAGCGTCATCTGTAACGGCAGGCGCCTCCTTTGTAGGGAAGCATCGTCGTTCCTTCAATGCTGATATGGTCGGAAACACTCCGCCGCCGAAGTGTTCGAGGAGAGGCTTCTGCGAAGAGGGACGACGGCACATGGACAAGTGGGTGGGAATGTCATTCACCTCAGACCATTTTCATGTAGAGTTGGATCGGCAGAGACCGGGACATGAGAAGGCGTGCGGGGCGAAGAAAGGAGTGGCAGGTAGGTGTGGGGACGTACTTTCCAAAGGGCTGGCGTAGAGCTCGCATTGGTTTAGACTTCCAGGTTAGGTACACCCCGGGCAATTTCCTCCTCCTTCCTCCCAAAGTCAACCGTGATCCCAGCAACTCATTTGGACCACAGCACCTTGTCATGCCCATTTCGAGCCATCATCAACACGTATGAAAAAGGACCATCCCATCAATTTGTAAATGGTGGCTTTGAATTCATGGCGCAAGCGCTGCACCTCAAAGCCCACGATTCACGTCATGGTTTGCTGCATCACACTGGTTTCTTCGGACAGATGGGTCGTCTTGCTCACCACTTGGACGACGCATGCGTGAGAATGATACATCATCTAGGTTATTCGCCAACAGTCAGAGACGTCTCAACGTCACTGCGAATTTCAAGATCACAACTTTGAGTGGGTTCTTCGAATTTCACCGGCAAAGAACCAATGCCTGCACGCCCAAAGGCCCAACAAATTGGCGCCTTTCTCTGCCTGACTTTCCTTGCTGGACGATGCTCTCATTGAGTGCTTAGATCGATAGCTTCAAGGTTCGCAAGGAAGATGAAGGATACCCCAATCGCCCTAGATCGTCGTGCGATTTCAAGTGGCGCACACCAGGAGAGATAGAGCCCTCGATATTCTGCCGTCCGTTCCTACAGCGCGGTTGTCCTCGAAGTTCCGTTCACTCAATACGGTCACAGGTGAGAGCAATAAGTCATTCGGAAGCACCGGGAGCAATGAAAGCGATATAAACGACGACTACAATGAGGAAGGGTGGAATAGAGGGCGAGGCCTAGAGGAAAGCAAGAACGACGAGGTGGTCTCTCAAGGTGCTGCGCTGTCTGCTGTTTGCTGCTTGGGAGACACCTCATACATGTAATAATAAGACGGGTACGAAGAAGCCTGCATACCGATTTTGAAGCTTTCCGTCGAAGATGCGCTGCGCGCAAAATTATCAACTTTGTCTCTGCTGGCTCCGAAGGGAATGGGGAGGTCAAGAATCACAATGACTAGCTGGAGAATAAGTGATACTGTCAGCAAAGAAGCAGTCCATTCTATCCTTCAAAACACAAGCTGCATGACATGAAAGGGATACAGCAAGATCTGAATCACGAATCTACGGAGCTGCTGTCCTGTGATTCAGAATTGGTGTCTAAACGTTGACATGTGATGACCAAGTTTCAATCTTCAAATCGTCGCCGCGCCAGCTAAATTTCTATTCTTTCAGTAATCAAACCGCTGCAATCGTGCTTGTCGGCAATGTGCAATGCAATGCAAGGCTTTGGATAGACTTGGCCTTGCGTCTCCTCCATAAGAGCTTCGTTAAGAGAGAATCTGAGGGTGATTCAATGATTATGATCGCCGGACCTCCCCGGCACCATTTGCTGCTCGTGGTCATTTGATGCTGCCCACAAATCCAGCATGCATTTCGTACCTTGGCAACATTGGAATCTAGGCACAGCACCACAGCTTCAGAAGTATCAAGAACTGATTTCAAACTGCTCTATTGCCGCTCGATGACTCATCCAATAACGGAAGCCCAGGTTCCCATCCGGCCAATCAGCATTGGACCGGGTCGCATTCGCTCAAGCTCAGGTGGGCGCCCTCAACACACACGTTGAAGAGCAAGCTTACGGTAGCAAGATCGTCAACGACCAAAAAACTTCGTCCCATTTAGATACTTACAAATATTCTGGTGAGATATCCCGTATCTTGCGACCGATATAAGATTTGTGGATCACTTCAAAACATATTGCCTTCAGGAAGAAACACGTACAAGAAGCGTCATCCCCACGGCTCATGCCACTTCGTACAGGCATTGCTGCCGCGTAAATCATCAAGACGACCGGAAGGAACCCAGAATACCAAACACTTTACACCCACTGGAGATCTGGAGCTGGTTTCTGCCATAGTATTAATTACGCCACTCTTACTCGCTTCTGGTAGGATGTGAGAAGGATGACACTCAACTTTCAGATCCAATCTTTTTCCTTGTCTTACCTTACTCTGGAATAGACAAGACCAACCTCGAGATGAGAATAGCTCCAAGGGGAAGAAGACGTTCAAGACAGCTGGCAAATTCACCCCACGCTCCCAGTCAACTATCATTGAGGTCTGTGTTCTAAGACCACCTTTAAAATTCTTTCGGCTGGTTCAAAATCACCTAAATGAACCATTTCACCGGAAAGCTCATGACGTTGATCTCATTACTTCGGCTCCGGACAAACACGTGGTTACAATCGTGACATTCACACCTACACATGATTCGCTCTGATTGCGCCCCTCGATCAAGTGATTCAGACTGGGCTTGACGTGCTTTTGTCATCTTCTTGAAGAACAGTGCTGGGCATGCTGAAAGTTGGAGGCATGGAGAGTTTAAAATCCTTCAGATGCTTGGGGCGTTGTGTCAGCTAGCCTCCAAGGTCAGCTCAAGCATAACAAAACCCCGCAATATGCTTCAAGTGACTGAGAAACTGGAAACTGTCGGAAAAGCGCTAGACAAACTCTCCGCTTCGCGCTATACGCGGCGCGAAACGCATTTGTGGACTTGGAAAATGTAAAACCACTGGTTTTCTTCGAAATCCAAGTCTGAATGTGAAGTATAGCTCACACGGAAAAGTTTCCCAGGTGTCATTTGGCAGAGATGATCATCCTTCAAGAACCTTTCCCTGAACAAGACCCACAACATACGAGTCAAGTCGCAATAGGCAAATCTGGGCCGAGGGTCGCACCACAGGCACTATGAAAGAGCGTATTTTACATTACGAAAGACATTATCACGATGGTATGTTTTGAAAAAGCAAAGCCTTGCGGCCAGAGAACATCTTGATAAACGTTGAAGGATAGTACAATACCCACGCTGTCTCACTCACATCTGATTAGGCAAATGGGAACATTGCCTGCGCGCAAGTTTTGGTAGCAAACATCGAAGCAGGGGTAACCACCAGGAATTCCTTACAGGTGCCATCTACTCCTAGAGAAGGCAGAGCTGATGATTCTCAAGTTTTCAGTGCTTGCAAAACGAAGCTATCGTCGCCCACCATCAACTAGGGCAGAGGCAAAAAAAGTCAAAAATACATACAACACCGGGCATTCGCCGGTCGTCACCGACCCGACTACTACTCCAGCCCTCATTGGCTTATCTATGGGAGAGCGGACGGGATCCCGAGTTTTCCAATGGGTATGGTCGTATGTGCTCAATCTTACCAAGACAGGAGTACATATACTAAGACAAGATGCTTCAGATCCACATGGAGGTGAATGGGTGCGTCAATAGACAGGAATACCAGCCTTGGCGTGTAAGAACCCAAACAACTTGCAAGTGCCTCAAACAATCATTCAGATGCGCATCGCGAGATGCTGAACTTAAAGGCACCGCCATTTGTCTCACCCGGGCCGCTGGTCCCACATGCTTCGGAGCCAAGTCGTGGCTGCACCAGGAGAGGGGTCGTGCGCCCATAAGGTACTTGCTGCCCCCGATCTCCTTGAGCCAGGCCTCCCGCAAGTACGTCGCACATGCGTGCTGTTAGAGGTTGACCAGCACCGACTTGGAGTCTGCAAAGAAATATTTTCTGGGGAGCTGACTGTCTATTCAACCCAGATAACTTGATTTTACGCAGCTCGTGCTTTTTCAGTACCGTTCATTAGAATGAACTGGCCCAGATGCACCTAAAGAATTATTCAGCTCACAGTTTATCTAGTTGCACACTCCACTCACTCTTGGCATGCGCCGCAATCAGCGTGGGTAGCAGGGACATCTTAAACACCTAGTGCACACGCAGGTGCGTCATGAAATGACCGTCATCAAAAGAATATATGACGAACTCGTTTTGTTTGAAGTCTCCGTTGATGCGTTTCATTAACTTTGGAAACGGACCACTCTACTTTCCCTTGTAACACGTGTAATCATGCAGAAGGCTCACCGTAAGCGAAAACATCCCGAGAGCAATCGTAGACAGTCGTCTCGGACGAATGAAGACCATGACTAAAATAACGAACTTGTTGTCGCAGAAAAAGCTGACTATGCTTCGCCCGCTTCAGCTGATGCGTGGTCTCAGCGGCCTGAGATACCTACTCAGCCGATATAATGGCACCACTATGATAATCTCTCAAGGTGACCCCGAGGCTGACGATGACCGAATTAGCGGCATGAATAGCGGCTGGGTGAATAAAAAAGGCTGCATCATGAACGAAGACAAGATTCAGTAGGAACCGAGAGTTAAAGAATTTCCAATATTGTCACAAATATCTCCTGTTTTTGCGTACGTCGGAATTGGGAAGGAAGTAGGCTTAATGGTAGTTCTTGTCTGTTCTCCATTCCAACATCGTATGATGAAGAGGGATCGCAGTTTACTGCAGAAGATGCAGAGACAATATAGAAATGCGTGGGAGATGACAGTAGTCAGAACTCCGGAAACTCATTCGCATCCACGATTTAGACAAAAGCATCAGACTTGGTCTTTAAACTGCCCATTTTAGGGTTTCTTCAACCATACCAGGAAGACTAGTGAGAGTTTCATGGTTGACCTTCTCTCGAAAGTACGGAACAGACTCCTTACGCATCTCCTTGTTGGTATTTATCGATGGCCTTCAGCTACTTATGCAAATATACCGCTCGATATCCCACGGCTCACCATCGCTCGGCTCTCAGGCTGTGCGCATCCCGGCAAACTTATGCCAGGCGTTGTGGTGACTTGAGACAGCCAACGATGTACGTTCCAGCGTGTGTGACAAGCTGAGTTCTGATCAGTCCAACTAACGGACAAAGAGAGTCGCTCTACTGCCATTTTCCATTAAACAAACCATGTATCATGGCAAACTCCTCCTCAGGCTCGCGTGCCGGTTGCTCCAGCGCGAAGACTGAAGGGCTCCGGTACATGCTCGGGTGCTAAGGGATGGCAGTGTTCCGGTAGATTTGCTCCCTTTCAGATCGTGTACGGTGTTCGAGACCTGCTTGAGTACGTATGGCCTGGAATCGGCGTCTTGAAGGTCTGATATTCCAGGGCTCAGTCTCTCGGACTACATCTTCGGACCTGAGTCTTTTGTCTACAGGCTTCTCCATTCCGGATTCTGCATCGATGCTTTGGCCGTGTTAGGCAAGACTATGAGCGTTCAAGCATGTCCATATGACGGCTTCATCCAACCCTTGTAGCTGTTCACGCCAATCATTGACTGTCGGGGTTTGGACTTTTCGAGCTATCTACTTGTCTCCTGAAAGTTGTCCAGTCCTCAGCCTTCCTATGGGGCTGTGTACTACCATTCTGGCGCGGGATGCCACAGGAATTTATTCAATCAGCAGAGGCTCACTTAGCCTTGCAACAACTTCACATCTTGTAGCCCACTGGGCGCAACTACAGGCATTTGATCAATTAGCATCCCCCTGAATGCTTCCAAGTACAGAAGTCGCATCTCTATGTTATCTGTCCATCCTTCTGTCATCCGCTCTTTCTCATCTTCTTTCACCCTTCCTCACGTGCGGGAGGCAAACCGGAATGAACGAAACCTCGGCGATACAGTAAGACAGGCCACTAGAACTCAAGGCGGATAAGAATATTGATCAGAGGTATAGTATGGGACCACAGCGCTTTGAAACAGAGAACAGGATCGAAAGGCGGCGATTGAGGTATTTGGCATAAAGGCTGCCGGCTCAGCTGTGGCGGTACGTATCGCGCCACATTGGTGCACCAGTTGTCGTAGCCATGCGTCGCTGGCAGTGAACACACTGAAGTGGAGTCGCTTCCAGTCAATGGAGTCAATGTCAACACTGTGCCTGCCATCCCACTGGAGTCACCGTCAGCATCACCTCCCGCTGAAGCGCCAAAACACCACTGCACATATGCCCAAAGTTTGCAAAAGACTGGAGAATTGCGAGTGAAGGTGTTCCGTAAGCAGGGAAAGAATGGTCAGGAACGTTGAGATCTGCGTTAAATCAGGTATATCCGTTCAATTGGTGTTGCCAAAAGTGATGTTATTGTCCCTTATATTGGCACAGAAGGGTTAGACCTATGCCGATGTAAAATAATACCTTGCGCCGGCTCCGAGAAGAACCAATTACCAGAGGGGCTATTCTCAACGAGATTACTCGAAAGTAATCTCCGTATGGGGAAACGTACTGGGCAATCAAACGAAGCCACGCCGGAATTCGAGACGAAGCTGCCAGGTGCTTATGGCAAGGACGGCGAATCGCACCGTGCTCATGAAGGGAGCGAGGAAAAGTTCACCTCACCATACTTGCTCGAGAGGCTCAGTTCTATCATAATACATTGTAGATGCGCAACAAGCCGTTTGATTCACTAGAGCAACGCAACAAGTCTCATGATCAGGGCTGGAAATCATGTTCCTGGTTATGCCCGAGACCTTAAAGATCTGAGTCCAAGCGCTGGAGAAACCCTGCTTTTATTACTGACAAAGGTTTGGCGTGGGTCTTGTTCATTGCCTCAAGGATCTGATATGGCCATTTTAATACTCAATGCTGGGCGGTCGTGGAATTGTGCAGGAAAAGAATGGCAGGTTGGACATGACTGAGATTTGTGTCAGAGGATAGCAGATGGCAGGAAGTGAGACTCAGTGAGTTACACCTTAGAAATCGACCTCTCGGGTGCTTTCTTTAGGCTTCACTCGACTGAGACGTCACACGCATTTGATGAATGCCGGTATAGGAGGGTTATGGTGGGCTCCAGTATTGCAATGCGCGCTGAAAATCCGGCTGAAGGGTAAATTGAATGTTGGATTTCAAGCCAGACGTAGTATCTGGCAAGTCTCTTGCATGAAACAAACCCCCTGACTTGAAGCTCTGTCCATGAAAACGAGCAAGCATCACCCGCAAGTCTCTAAACTCTAGTCGATGTTGTTGGCAGCGGAAGACAGTCCCAGCACCCGTTTAGAAGGCTATCACGAAAAAGTACTGCGTGCTACACGAAGGACAGCTACTAAGCCATCGCAGTGGGGACTTTATTGAAGTAAGAGATTCAAACCATGAAATAAAAGCCTCAATCGCGGAATGTCTGAAAACACAGTTGTAGCCGAAGAACCGGTTGAAGGTATCTCTACTACTCAGGGCCCTACACCCGTCGAGATGGGCTCTCAGGTCTCGGTGCTTTGATCGCTAATGCCGATCTGGAAAGTGGACGCACGCACAAGAATACATAAGGGCTTAAACTTCACACGATGAATCGACTAGAAAGTTAGATTGGTAGAAGTTCTGGTGCTCTCCCGAGGCGAAAATACCCCCTGGCTTGGGGCAGTTGGGTCTGCCCCGGCGTGGATATTGTCATGCATCTTTGAGCCTGAACACTGAAGATGCCATTGTAACAAAGCTCTCGGTTCATGCCAATTCCGTCACTGCCCTGATCCCATTGCCGTTGCGTCTGAGCAATTCTTCTGCCAGCAGGATCTCATCGTCTCAACGACTTCTAAGTAACATCCATGCGGGGTAAACTGTTCATCCGCTCCCACTTCTCTTACATTTTCAGATCAACAACTCGCAAGAGAAACGGAATCAATCAGTGTCGGAGAACTTGCATAGTACATCATTAAGCAGCGATGAGGTAATGTCCTGGCTGCACATACGCAGTCAATATCGACTACTCGGACGCTCGTGACTGCGCTTCACTGCACCTCCCTCGACATCTGGGAGCAGAAGAAGGCATCATGTCCGCCACATCCCCGGTCTTGTTTCTAGGCGTGGTCAAATTGCTGGGAAGAAAGACAATCCAGAAGGCAGCCACTGAAGGGTAATCTTGAGATTTTTGGTCTTGATTGTTCCTGGGATCCGCTGTCCCCAGACCTAAATCTGAACCACGTTTGCTCCCAAACGCCACTTCAAATACACACAAGTCGTTTTAAAATTGGTGCTGAATTTCGATGATGGGTTATCGCGGCTCTCGATTTATCTGCTGGGGAAGAAAGCACCGCATGGCAGACGTCAGGATTCAACACCGTCAGTGCTGGTCCTTGCCTCTGGAGGGCTCCCTGCTTTCTATTCCAGAAAGGGTCGACATGGAAAGACAAGGATGGTCCAAGTTGGAGGAAGAGGGAGACTGACCTCTCAGCCGTAGCTTACATTATATTGTCCTCATATGGTTGTAAGCACAGCTTGTCACCGGATTATTGAGTTCATGGTGAGGAGGTACATGGCGCGCACGGCGTGGCCCTCGACGGTCTTCTGCTGCAGGATCGGCGCGTGGGCCTGGCAGTACCAGAAGGAGCGGTCTATGGGCTACGAGTTGGGGCGCTTCTAGCGCGGCTCGTCGTCGCGGCGCACCGCGGCCTCCCAGTCGTAGAAGTGCTTGCCGTCCTGGCTGCGCGGATTGCTGCGCTCCTCGAGGAAGAAGTACGCGAGGTCGTAGGTGTTGCGGCTGCTGGTGGCGGAGTGGAAGCGCAGCAGGGCGAGCTCGATCTCGGGGTGGCCCGGGTACGCGCGCGTCTGGCCTCGGGCAAGACGACAAACGCCCTTGAAGACCGAAGACGAACGCTGTGACTCTGGATAACTGTAAGACCACAGGCTTGATTAAAGTGAATGGTATGCCAATGAGCCGTCTTGATTGTGAAAAATTATACAAAGAATCAGTCCAATAATACCACTGCAACACCCTACCAGCCGTCCTGACGCATATCGATGGATCCCCCTCCATTAGTAGTAATCAGTTATTGCTAACATCCACGATGCCCTTCTCGTCCCTCTGCACCTTAGCCATCGCTGCCAAAGTTGCAGCCGCCCGAGGCTGAATTTCACTTATAAAAATTTCGATAAGGACACTTTTGGTCTGCGTAGGCGAATACGGGATGTTGTGGCGTAGAAGAACATTGCGGAGCGTTGGTATCTTAAGGGTGGTAGGGTTGAAATCAGGCGCCAAGTAGCTAGTGTCGTCGAAAAGCGACGGGATGTTGTCCAAGGGCTGGGAAGATGCTGCGGTGGTATCGTCTGGGGTTCCCTCCCCCAAAAATGACTTGGTGTTCTGGAGATCCATCGTTCGGAGCGCCGCGGATAAATTCCTCAAATCAATAGTGCAATCGGCTGGGTGTCTGCCCAAGGGCCTCGTTTCCGCCTTGGGACGGGCTGGCTGGTTGGGAATCATGCTCGTGATCTGAGCATCGTCGAATGCCACGACGGGTGCTCTTCGGACGTTCTTCTGTGTCTGCTTTCCGGAGCGTGTTTGCACCATGATGATGATTAGGTTCAAGTAGGGATTTAGCGCGGATAAATCGGGTCGTTTGCCAATTACAGCTTCAGGGATGCAGATGGGACGTTGTTGTCTCAGAACGGAGGTTGACTGTCACTGAACATCAGGAGGTGCTATTCGGCGGCAAGAGACAGGGTGTCGCTGTCATCCCATGTCTCTGTGCGTTCATTATGGATTTCGCTGGGAAGGAACCCTGCTGAAGCTGCTGTTTGATTTTCCTGGCAGGCACTCGTTCATGGCAGGAGCGGCATAAAACAATGTGGCCGTGCTGCTATTATCTTTTGGCACAACGTCATATGCAGCAACTAATGCCACTTGGACTGCGTGAAATTTTGACTGCCACTATCTTCAGACCTCAAACCCCAAGCCAAAAAATTCAATTCCTCCCACTGATTTCAACGCAAATATCCATCGTTTCATCCTCAAGACCCAGAGACTTGCGACATTAGCGAGGTCATCACACACCAAACTCAGCCATACAGGTTTTGGCCGAAAGACGATGATGGCCTTGTCCTCGATTCGCGGACACGAACTATGCTTTATTCTCTATCTACACAGACTACCTCCGCAACCACCGGACCATTTCAAGCCTAAGCTGTCTACTTGCTCCAACAGACAACCCTTCAGAAGATCTTTCTTCCATGACGGCACCAACTTCTTAGACCAGTACATCACCGGATAAACGTGATCCACGTACGTGCATCTCTTCCCATCTTCCCACAGTATCATAACAACAGCATGCACCAACCCGAAGTCCCTGCCATCGCGGTCGCCGTCAAGAATCTTGCCTTTCAAGATAGCGACCTGCTCCTCGTTGCCTCGGCTTCCCATCACGCCATCATGAAGGCTCGAGAACCACGCATTTTTGACTTTGTCGCCGGCTGCGCGATGCGAAGGACGCCATTCGTGGGTCATCATTTCCGGCTAATCAAACGGCGGCTTCGTCGGATCGAGGCGGAGGGATGGGAAAGTTCGTGAGGGGTGGAGGACGGAGAGGTTTGGAGACACCAGATTAAATTGCAGACGAAACGAAGACCGGTGGGCTGCGCATCTTGAGTCCGTGGAAGGGGGAGCCAGGAGTGGCTGCTGACTTGGTTTGGCTTGCGGGTGAGGGGGAGAAATTCCAACAATACAGCCGATAAAGCCGATCAATTGGAATGCATGCTTGTCGACAAAACAGATGACCCGGGGGGAAGAGTACCAAGGAGCAAACTGCACCCTTCTGGACGGCCTTTGGGGTGGATGCGGGGATCTGTCGGTAGATTTCGACGGAGACTTAGGAGGAGCCATCGGAATGTGCAGCAACGTGGTGATTGGTCTCGGAGTATCAAAAGAAAGAACCGAATATCGCTGGATGATGTCCTGTCTTTTGATGAACCAGGTCCAGATGGACGGACATCAGAATAAATAGACGAGGGCCCGGTGGGTGACGCGATGTGATAATCAGCTGAAATAGGGGAAGAAATGTGGAAAGACCCTTCGCGAGACTTCCATGTCATAGGGACGAGGGAATGAGACGGCCGTTAAAAATGTCACAAGTTGCAAGAATGGGCTCAATCTTGGCAGACTCGTGATGCAGCTGCCTACGTCTGTTGGCGGCGTCTTCAGACAGGCATTCTCCCAGGCCCACACGCTGTCCAGGTCCTCGCAATATGCCAGCTTATTGACCACGGCTTTCTGAAATTCATGTTACTCCATTTCGGTCTGAATTATCTCTCGCTAACACTTTTCATAGCTCTTGAGGCTATCCTCGAACGTGGGCTGACGCTATTGGGCGTTTCGGGATGCCGCTCCTGAAGCTTTTGCAAGCGTGGAGGGGCGGTTGAAGAGAGTAGTAGAGAGGCGTTGGGCTTGAGCAGTAGGACGAGAAGGAAGAGTGAGTAAAAGGACCAGTGGCGGGAGAGATATCATTGGGATCACACGCCGAGCGCGTGAAGCCGCGGATGGGAAATTGGATGAAGATGGCCTGGAACTCGTCGACACGAGGAAGTAGCTCGAAGTCTTGGGGATCGGCGGGCTTCTGGATGGGAGCTCGGGGCTTGTGGCATCCTCGACCCAGGCTGCCGTGCGAGTGCCCAGGAACGGCAACTTGGGAGCGGGGTCTCGCTGAGCAGAAGGAGACGATACAGAGGATGGTCTGCTCGTAGTTTCGATGAGTGGAGATGGCTCCTGCTCTACGAAATGTGGATGTTGAACTTGTTGACCAAAGGGATGTTGTTGCTGCAGGCCAAGTGGTTGCTGGCGCTGCTGGGGCGCTCGGTTATCACGCGGCTGTGGAGGACAGTCTTGGCGCAGCTGGGAGAGAGTTTGTGAACGCAGCTGGCCAAAGGGATCCTGGAAATACAGGTGAATAGCAGGCTGTTGGCGTGGCCAAGAAAGAGGGTGGAGATTTTGCTGGCTGGGAGTTTGTTGATAGGTCTGCTGATGACGCTGAACAACAGTTTGCTAGTGTGAGATGGTAGTCAGCTGGGCCTGGGCCTGAGGCCTGAATCCCGGCCTGAATCCCGCCTTTATATAAGGGGTTAGCTATACTACTTTATAACTAGGTATACTTAGTATTTATAACTAGATTAATTAAGCTACTTTATATAAGTTATAAGTCCTCTAAATACCTAAATCTATCTATTAAATAGTAAAGTTATTCCTAAGTAACTATTAAGATTCTAACTTTATAGTCTAATAATTACTATAAAGTAATTAATAAATTACTAAGTTATTAGAAATAATACTTCTAAGTAGAGGTTATAGTTATTATAATATATATCCCCTACTTATAAAATCTCCTTAGCTCTTAAGTTATTAAAGTTAATAATTATTTAATAATTACTATAGTTATATAGTAATAACTATTTAATAAATATCTAATAATTACTTATAACTACTTCTTAAACCTCTCTTAAACTATTAAATTAATTAAATAAATTAATATATCTTTAACTAGTAATCTAACTTTATTTTCTTTTAGTTCTATTAAAAGGGGATTATTTTAAACTAGCTCTCCCCCTTCTTCTACTATAGACTTTATAACTAAAGTAACTATATAGAAAGTAGCTAATAAGGGACTAAATCTAAGAAGTTTAGTATATAATACTATCCTTAAACTAATTAAAGCTATAAATTTTAAGTTATAAGAGATTAATCTTAAGAATACCTTTAAAGTAATAAAATTATTCTTCTACTTAATAATTAAAAGGATATTAGTTAGATATAATAGAGATATAATCTTTAAAGAAGATAAAGTAATAGTAGTTAAAGATCTAAGCTCTTTAGGTAATCTAATACTTATAGGTTTTATACTTACTAAATAGTTACTTATAGAGAAGATCTAATATAATCTTTTAGAAGAAATAATTAATAATAGTTTTTCTATTATAGTTTTAGTTTTCTATATCTTTATTAAGACTAAAGAATATACCTAAAAGTTTAATAAGCTAGCTATAAATAAAATCTATAATAACTAGAATAGAATAACTAGAATTAACTATAGTAATACTAAGGATTTTATATAAGATCTTTACTTAACTTTTAATAAACTAAATAGTTTTAATATAGGCTTATTAACTATAGCTCTTACTTATAAATTTATCTAAGGTTTTAGATATTTTAATTAAGTTAAAGTAAACTCTATAGAGAATAACTTTATTATAGGGATTTAAAACTATAATAACTTCTTATAAGAACTTAGAGGCCTAAGTGAAAAGGAATAATATAAGTAAACCTCTTAAGGTATTAAAGCTCTATTAAATAAGAAGAAGTTTACTATAAAGAGGTAAACTTAAGTTCCTAAATCTAAAAGTATAAAACTATAAAATTTATATATTTCCTATAATATTAAGTATCCTAAAACTCTCTATAGATATAAGATATATAACTATTACTATAAAAAGATAATATTATACCTAGATAAGTATAATAATTATTCCCTTAGATATTATAAGTATTATACTTTAGTATATAATAAGTTTAAGTATACTAATAAACTATTAATAACTTAGTAATTAATAATATAGGTATCTATTTTAGTATTTACTTTAGAAAACTAAACTTAAGATAGTATTTTTAGAAACTTTAGTATTAAATAAGATATTAACTAATAATCTAAAGCTTTTATAGATACCTTATTAGTTTAAGCTTAGAAGAAGACCTTTCTACTATTCCTAATAGAAGATTTTAGAGTATTTAGTCTATACTTTAACCTTTAACCCCTAGCTAAAGATCTATATAAAATTATATATATATAGGGAGTTAGGAAGTAACTAATAAAGGAATCTATATACTCTAGTTATAGTTTTACTAATTAAGCTATAGATATAGAGATTAATAGTTTCTTTATATATAATACTATTAAGGAAGTTAATAAAAAAGAAAATAATAACTAAGAAGTATAACTAAGTTAATATATTATATCTATAACCTTAATTAGGAGGATAAACTTCTTTATACTAAATACTAATACTAATAGATATATTCTTAATAATCTCTCTATTTTTAAGGAACTTTAAGATCTCTCTTAAAGATTAACTATAAACTATATAGATAGAAAGGACTAAATTAGCTAAACTATTAGTATAACTAAAGTAATTACTATTAAACTAAGTAGTAAAAAGACTACTTTCTAACTATATAGTACCCTCTATAAACCTTATAATATAGTATAAATTATTAATATTAGTCTTCTTTAGAAGATAGGTATCTATTTTAATAGTTTAGATAATACCCTAATTTATAAAGATATATCTAAAACTATTACTAATTTTAAATAAGATATATAAGTCCCTTAGTTTTAGATCTATCCTTCTAACTAAAATAATAAATTTAGCTCTCTTAAACTAAATTACTAAACTTTTTATACTTATCTAAGGTATCTATCTAGAGAAGTAATTATTACTATTATAAGAGATATTAATATAAACCTCTTTAGAGTACTTCCTATAAAATATAAGTATTATATCTACTTTATAGTAAAATTAATATAATAACTTAGTAATAAATAATAAGAATAACTAATTTAAGCTTTTTAGAGGCTTTAAATTAACTTCTTAGAACTAATACTATAAAGTTTTAGAAGTATTATTTATAGTTTTTATATTATAGAAGCCTTCTTAAATTATAAATAATTCTAAGTATTTAAATTAAAAAAAAATATAGCTATTTAGCTATAAAGCTAGTTTCTAAAAAAGATTATAGTAATAAATAGTATTATTTACTTTTCTAAAGTTATTATAGATAATAATATAGCTCTTCTTAAGGTAATAAAGTTTTTTACTTAAGAGTAGGGTTTTATCTTAGAGATAGTAGTACTTTATTCTTATTAGTAAAATAAGGGGGTAAAAAGCTTTAATAGAGCTATATAATAAAAAGTATAAGTAATATATATAGAAACTAGCTTTTTTAAATCCTTTTAGCCTTAGTTAATAAAGACTTCTATAGAAGTTAGTAATCTACTATCTAATAGTAAGGGTAATATTAATCTTTATAAGAAACTAATAAATACCCTTAATATATCTCCTACTATAAGAAAACTATATATATACTATCTCTATTACTAAGGCTACTAAGCTTATATCTATATTCACCTAAATAGCTATCTATATATAAAAAGGTAGAAAATAAAACTTAAAACTAAACTTAGAAGATTTATAAGATATAATAACCTCTATAGTAATATCTTCTATATTTTTATTAAAAGGACTAATAATATTTAGTAAATAAAGGATATAATATTTAAAGAAAATAAAGGAGAGCTCCTCTTAGTTAAATTTAATAACTTATAGTTAGGAGAAGAGGTTAAGCTAGAAACCTATAAGTATAGTAATAAACTATTAATTATAACCTATAAAGCTAAGTCTTAGTCTTATAATTTAAATATAGGGTTATATTATTATATTTATTCTACTAAATAAGAATTACTATAAGAGGAGGTAGATAATTTATACCTAGAAGAAGCTTAGGAATTAGAGGGTAATAATAAATAAGAATAAGAAGATAAGCCTCTTTAAGAATAAGAAGAAGTTAGTAAAAAGGGGGGTAGTTTACTAACTTTAGATCTAAAACTATATATATTAGTATAAGATATTAGTACTATAAATATATAAGTATAATTAATATTAGAAGAAGATTCTCTTCTATACTAATATTCTCTTATTACTCCTCTAAGTTAGAGTTCTCCTACTATCTCTTACTAGTAATAGAGGTTCTCTACTATATTACTATAACTAAGATCCCCTATTATTTCCCTTTAAATACTTTAACTAATATAAGGAAAATTAAGAGGAAGACTAAGAAGTAGTAATAGAGGTTCTACTTTTATAAGATCACTAAGAGTAACTACTTCTTCTTTAAATTAAATAACTTAGATATTTAGAACTTAAGTACTATATAATATAAAGAAGTTTAATAAAGAATTTAGTAAAATAGGAGCTATAGAGATTAACTTAATTAATAATAAAATAGACTAGGAACTAGTTATTTTTGCTTTCTTAGTATCTAACCTATTATAAGCTTTTAGCTTAGAGATTTACTTACTTATAACCTTTAAGAAGTAGGAGGTAATAGAAAAAAGACCTCTAAAATTAGCTATTTTTAATACTATAAAGACTTAAGTTAAAAGTTTATAAGGGATAGAATATTAGTAGCTTAAAGAGCTCTTAGATAGCTTTAAATATCTCTTAGGTAAATAGGTATATAATAAAAAGGTTATTATAGATAGAAAACTTAATAGAGTTAGAGTAAGATAGGTTATTTATAATAACTTTTAAGATAAAGATAGTAAGATAGTTTATACTACTATTATTAATCTTATTACTTTATAAGTCTTTTTACTAATTATAGTATTTAAGGATTTAGAACTTTATTAGGTTAATATAGTTATAGCTTTTCTAAATACTTTTATAGGAGATTATAATATCTTTATTACCTAACTTTATAAGTTTAATAATAGATCTAGCTAATTCTATAGATTAAAAAGAGCTCTCTATAGGTTAAGAGAATCCCCTCTTCTTTAGTATAAGTAAATTATTACTATTTTTAAGTAATTAGGGTTTAATTTACTCCTAAAAGAACTCTATATTCTTATTAATAAGGATAGTGTTATAATATTACTTTATATTAATAATATACTTATTATTATACTTAATATTAAGTAAGTTAATAATTTTAAAAATAATTTATATAATTTCTTCTAGATTAAAGATTTAAGTAAGGTATAATAGTTTCTTAAGTTTAAGATTATTTACTACTAGAAAATAAGATAACTTTAGATCTTATAAACTAAATATATTAATAATATATTAATAGAGAAGGGTATTACTAGATATAACTAAGTTCCCTACCCTCCTAGTAATACTTAGCTACTAGAGATTATAGAATAATATAAAATACCTATTAAGATATATAAATATTAAAGTAATCTAAGTAAATTATAGTAGATTATAAATAGTATATAACTAGATATTATAATACCTATAAGTAGAGCTACTAGAGATTAATAATATACCTCTAAAAAGTATAATAAACTACTAAGATTAATATAGAGATATCTCTATAGTTTATAATAACTAGTACTCTACTTTAGTAGTTTAAATTATTCTATTAATAACCTTAAATTATTAGTATTCTATAATACTAGCTAGTCTAATTATAAAAGAATAAGTAAGTTAATAGCTAGCTATATAGTTATATATAGAGGAGTACTAATTATTTAGAAATTAGTACTATAATTATTTATAGCTATATTAACCTATAAGGCTAAGTAGATAAATCTAATACTTAGAGGGAAGGCTTTACTATATATTATAGATCTCTTTAAAGAGATAAATATCTCTATTCACCTACCCCTCTAAGTATATATAGATTCTATAAATACCTTTAATAATTACCTATTAAGTAAATAGTCGCTTAAACTACACTACGTTAAGATTAAATATTACTAGATTATTAATAATATTAGTAATAGAGACTTTAAGATTAATTATATCTTAATTTATAAGATAGTTACTAATAGCTTTATTAAACTATTAGTAGTAGAGAAGTATTATAACTTTATTAGAATATTAAGTTTATCTAAACTACTTATAACTAATAATAAGTTCTAATTTAGGGATAATATCTTAGAACTTAATCTTAATTAAGTCTTATATACTTATTTATTTCTTTTATATATAATAATTTTATTCCTTTATATCTTACTAACTAATTAACTTTTATAGTTAGATTTTATATTATTTTAATTACTTTAATTTGCTCTTTTTAATAGTTAAATTACTAACTATAAAAGTCTCCTATATAAGAAGTTATCTAATAATAAAAGCTTAGAAAGTAATTAAAGACTTTAATTTCACTAAGTTATAACTTTATTACTAAATTAGATATCTTAGTTAATATTTATCTATATTAAAATATAATAATACTAACTACTAAAAGAGATATAAGTTTAAGTTTAACTTACTTAATTTTAATTAAATCTTAAGAGTATAAGTTAGAATAAAAGTAAAAAGAGAACTAAACTTTATAGTATCTTCTAATAATTATCCTAGTTAATTAAGTTTATATAAATTATTAATATATTTTAGAATTAACTCTTATAAGAATCTATAAACTCTACTTATTTTAGGGTATTAAGCTTAATTATAGAATATAAAACCTATATTATTTAACTAGTATTAAGGAGTTAACTAGACCTAATTACTATAAATCTGATTTAAACTTAAAGCTTTAGGGTTAAGTTACTAGTTCTTTTAATCTAAGTTTATATAATCTAAGGGTAGCTAAACTACTAGACTATATAGCTTAAATTTATATTAGAGTTACTTTAAGGTTAGTGAGGGTTTTATATTATAATTAGTATATAACTAAGGGTTAGAGGTTAGAAGTATTTTAAGAGGTGAGATAAGATAATAAAGTTAATATAGAAAGGAAGGTATAAGGGAGATAGCTAGAAATAAAGCTAATAGTTATATAATTAACTTAATTACTATTTTAGGATAGGAATAGCTTTATAGGGAGTACTAGTAGTATTAGCTAAAAGGGGGGTATGAGATAGTAGTTAGCTAGGCTTAGGCTTAAGGCCTAAATCCCAGCCTGAATCCTACCTTTATATAAGGGGTTAGCTACACTACTTTATAGCTAGGCGCGCCTAACGCTTATAGCTAGATTAATTAAGCTACTTTATATAGCTAGGGTTAGCTATTAGATTGCAGGGGTTAAATTAGCGCCTCTTAGCTACTAGGGGAGGACTAGATAAATAGATAATCCGCTTAGTAAGAACAGCAGGCCTTATAAAACCTATATATAGAGTTTTACTAGTTCTTAGGGATATATATATAATATATATCTAAGTTAATTTATTAATTAACAGTCTAATTTATATTAACTAACATACTACTAAGCTATATATAGTACTAAAGAATAGCTAATAAGTATATAATAATACTTCTAAATAATAAAAAGATCTCTCTAAGAAGTATAGAAGACTAAGTACTTTAAATTAACTAAGTCTAAGCCTTTTATTATTTCTATTAGTTATAATATACTATAAACCTTAAGAGGTTCTCTAAGAGTACTACTTAGGCTTATAAGTTAGCTTTCTAAAGGCTTATAACACTTCTAAGATTTCTATATACCTTTAACTACTTATTCTAAAAGTCTTTAACTATAATAATCCTCCCTAAAGATAATAAAGAGATATCCTAAGTATAGAGACTTAAAAATCTCTCTTAAGTAAACTATACTCTCTATAGTAAACTAAGAGTAAACTATAGTTTTTTTAAAAAAGAATAAGATAATATAATAAAAGGTATATAAAAGATCTAATAGTTTATTAGGGAGTTAGTATCTATAAAGCTCTTAAAGTACTATTATACTACTAATATAGGTCTTAATAAGTAGCTTTATAAGCTTAAGACCTATATTAGCTATAGTAAAAAAGAGTATAAAACCTATATAATCTCTAAATATACTATAATAATTATAGCTTCTAGTTAAAAGTATCTCTTAATAAAGAAAGATATAGAGGTATAGATCTCTTATTAAGAAAATATAATCTATAAAAGCTAGAACTATAAAGTTCTAAATAATTTAGATTCCTTAATTTAGTTTCCTAAATATATTAGTATACTCACTTAGAGCTACTTTAATATATAGATATTTACTTACTATATAACTAAACTTCTTTTAATAATCTAATATAGCCTTATAGTTAGTAAAATTATCTTTAATATATAAATATATTTTATATACCTTAAAACTACTCTATAGAAGTTTAAAATAGGTAGAAGTATATTTAGCTTTATAATCTATAATAAAAAACCTTAACTAAGTAGAATTAAGTAATTTAATAAATTAACTAATTATAGAATAAACTATAAGAGAGGCCCTTAAAAGAGATAAAACTTAAAGTAACTCTTAATAGTAGTAAAGACTTACTAAAAATAAGAAGAATCTCTCTTAGATACTTAAAAAGTAGAGAAACTATACTATAAATTATACTATAATATATATAAGCTCTCTAAGTATTTCTATATTAATATAATAATCTAACTAAAGTTATAAGTCCCCTAAATAGTTATTTAATATATCCTTAATAGAAGAATAGAGAATAATAAAAACTTTATAAAGTGAGTTTATAAAGCTATAGAGTCCTCTTTAGAATTAGTATAACTTTATAAAAGTACTAGAGGATATACTAAAGTAGTATTTATAGTATTAAAAGAATACTCTTTTATAAGATCTATAATATTAAACTTAAGCTTTATAATATATATATTTAATTATATAAGATAGTTTATTACCCTATAAGGCACCCTAATAGGAGATTTTCTATAAGCTAGGATATATAGAATACCTATTAAGGTATATAGTATAGCTAAAATCTTAGTAAGAGGAGTAAATAATATAATAAAACTATAATTATTTAATATAGCTTTATATCTTAAACTTATAAATAACCTAATATCCCTTTAAAAGCTATACTAAAGAGAGATATAATAGGATATAAGCCTAAGTAATAACTACTTATAGAGATCTAACTATATATTCCTATACTTACTTAAGAGTATTAATAACTAGTACGTTCTTAATTATAAACCTCTAAGTAAAGTAGCTTTTACTATAATTATACCTCTACTAGCCTCTATATAAAATAAAACTTTAGAACTAAAAAGAAGATATAACTATATAACCTTAATATATTATAAGCTTATTAAGGGATTAGTAGAGCTTTAGTACTAGAGGCTTAAGTACCTAAAACTAAAAGCCTTTTAATACTTATCTAACCTTATAAGAGAGGTCTAAATAATAAATAAGTACTTAAAAATCTTAACTACTAACTATAATATATATAAATAAGAGAAGTTATATTACTAAGTATAATATATACTAAAAGAGGCTATTATATAAGCCCTTCTAAGTAAGAGAATTACTTTTAACTTTTATAATTATAAGAAAAGATATAAAAGCTATACTTTAAGTATAATTATTATTAATAAAGCTTTAAAACTAACTTAAGACTTCTATTTAAGAAATAGAAAGATAGACCTACTCTTTAATATTTTAAATAAATTTCTTAATTACTTTTAAATTATATTTAGTATCTAAGTTAAGGAAATTAAAGTAGATAATAAGATAGTAAAATATAAATAAATTAGAGAAAAATTATATATAAGAGGGATTAAAGTTAAACTATCCTCTCTATATATATAAGTATAGAATAGAGGGGTAGAAAAAGTTACTATAGCTATTAAATAGTATATAAGAGTAATAATAATAAGAATAAAGTTACTAGATATATTCTAGCTAGAAATTAGTAAAGTAGCTATATATATATATAACTATATACCTATAGTAAGTTAAAGCTAAAAGACCTTATATAAGCTCTTCTATAGCTACTTTTAGTTATAAGAAAACGTATACTTAATATAACTAAACCTCTTATACTTTTAAGTATATAGTTACTATATATATATAATAACTAGAGATATTTAATTTAGAAGAAATAAGTATTAAAAGCTTATACTAAAGGCGTTTATTAGCTTTCTTTTAGGTTATATATTAAGTAATTCTTTCTATATATAGAACCTACTAAAAAATAAAATATTTACTATATAAGATATAGTATTTAATAAAAAGAAGTTCTATAGTAGAAATCTAATATATATAGTAGAAAAGTTCTACTATATAGACCTTAAAGTAATCTAAGAATATATTACTTAACTTATTAAGGTATCTTATAATACTCCTATAAAGTAGAAAGCTAATAAAGAAGTAAATAAGATCTTTAACTATATTAAAACTACTATAAGAGAAGAGATTAACTAAGAATAGCTAGAGAAGATAGTATTATATATAAATATATAATTTAAGCCTTAACTAACCCTACCTCTCTCTCTAGAACTAATAAATTTATTTATAATACTTAGTGAAACTTTTTAAGGAGTTTTTAATATAAAGAGATAAGAAATAAGTTTATTAGTAATAAAAGTAACCCTTAAAACCTTATTTAAAGCTACTTTCTTAATAAGAAGTAATTTATATAAGAATCTTTATATTCTTTAAAAACTAAATAGCTTAAGTAACTTATATATATAACCTAGCTAGCCTTATATAGCTATAAAGGTAGATTAATCTATAGATATAATAGAAAAGCTATAAAGTGAGGGGGTAGAGATTAAAAACTTAAAAACTTCTAAAAAGAGCTTAAAGAAATATAAGATACTTTTTAAAAGCTCCCTCTTATTAAGAGTAATTTAGTTTATATATTTATACTTTATAAGTACTTACTAATAAGAGTTACCTCCCCTCCTAATATTATATTAATAACTCTTAAGTTAAGAAGAATAGCTAAATTATAAGAAGAAATATAATCTCTTAAAACCTAACTACTACTTTCTAATAAAAGGTTTCTTATAAGTAGAGAAATCTCACTTATAAGGTTATAAGAAATCTAAGTTATAAGAAGAAATTATAAGAAATACTTTAAGAAATTAATAGGTTTTTAGATATTACTAAGTATATATTTATAAACTTAATAAGTATAATAGACTTATAAAGCTAAAAACTTAGCTAATAATTTAAAGAGATTAATAAGTAAAAGATACTTAAGATACTTATACTATAATATTTATAAGTATATTATTTTAAACTTTAATAGTAATAATAAACTACTTTAATCTAAAACTTCTCTAATATAATATAGTAAACATATTTATATATATTAAACTTAATAAGATAGTATATATAAAGTTCCTACTTAGCTATAAGAAACTTAGAAAAGTATTTAAACTTAGAAAGGCTTTATATAAACTTTATTAATCTCCCTTCTTATAGTAGTATTATTTTAAAAAGGGACTAAAGGACTTAAATTTTTTATAAGTATTAAGAGAGAACTACTACTAAAAGAAAAGTTAAGTATACTTCTTCTTTTATATAAATAACTATATATTTACTTACTTAAGAACTTTTTAAAAAGAAACTAAAGAAGTAGTTAAAAAACTTTAGAAGAGATATTACTTTAAAAGTAATAAAAGTTTATAATAATTTCTTAGTATTAAAGTTCTCTATAATTAAAAAATAAGAAAACTCTAGTTCTTATAAACTATTTATATAAAAAAGGTAAGAAGACTTCTTCTATTAAGATACTCTCTAGGGATATAGGATAAAACCCTAATAGGATATACTAAGCTATTTTTATATAAAGAAGAAACTTTAAATAGTAAAGTTAATCTCTATTAAAGAAAAATAGGGATTATTTTATATATAGTAGTAATAATAAGACTAAACTTTATATTTATAGTAAATTATCTAGCTTACTTTAATTAGAATCTTAGACTAAAATATTAATAAGTTATAGATTAAGCTTTATAATATCTTTATAAAATATACTACTTATATATTAAGTATAAAATTAAAACTAGAAGTCTATATAATACTCTTAAAATAGCCTCTAATATAAGTTTTAGTAATAATATTTTAAACTAAAAGAGCTCTTAAGGATTTATAATAAAGCTTTTTAGAGGTATTATTATATAAAAGGTGAGTAAATAAACTATTATAATAATTTTAACTATAAAAGTAGAGCTACTCTTACTTTTATTTATAGCTTAAAAAGTAATATTTATAAACTACTTTATAACCTCCCTCTAAATATAATTTCTTAAAGAAATAAATTAAAAAGTATCCCTCTAACTTATAGAAAATACTCCTATAATAATATAAATCTAATATAATAACTAATAAATAGTTAGGTTAGTTACTAAAAAACTTATCTATTTCTAAATAAGGTTATACTATATTAATATCTATAACTATTAGCTTTATTAAGAGATCTATAAGAAGTATATATTAGTAGTATATACTCCTTCTATATAGCTAATAGTAGATAATTTTATAAAGTTCTTTTTATAGTAGGTTTTTAAGAACTTCTAAATATAGCTAGGAATAGCTAGTTAAAAAGAAACCCTTAAAAAGAACTATACTTCTAAGCTTAAAAGAGATAAAAAGAACTAGAAAAAGGAAATAAAAAAAGAAAATATTTAGGATAACTTTATATAATAAATATAGAGAGTTATAAAAATAAAGAGGAGAGAGTATAAAAGAACTTCTATTTAAAATAAAAAAACTACTAGAGAAACTAAATATCTATAAGTTTAAAGTCTAAAAGTAGAACTATTTTAAATTAAAGTTTTTAAGATATTAAGAAATTATAAAATAAGAATATTTAAATACCTTTAGGAGTAGGAATAAGAAGGATAGTTTTATAAGAAGTAACTAGAGAGATAGCTAATTTAAAAGTATTAAATTAATTATAGAACTTTTTAAAATTAATATAACTAAACTTAGAAGTATAGAGAAGGGTATAATTAAAGTTATAATAAATAACTATAATAATACTTTAAATATAATTAAAAGTAGAATAAAAACTAGAGAAAATACTTAAGAAAGTAGAAAAAGTATAAACTAAAGTTTTTAAATAAAGAGGAGGTATAATAATAAGAAATATAGTAATAAGAAGTATAAAAACTAAAGTAGAGTAGTAAATATATAAAATATACTTAAGAGGGGTAATACTTTTTTTTTTAGTAACTTTATAAATTATAATAACTTTATAAATTATATCCTAAAGGTCTTCTTAAGTAATATTAATTCTTTATAAGAAATTAATAACTATATAGAAATACTTAATAGAAGATAATTTATACTTTAGCTAAGATAGACTTATTACTCTTAGTATATTCCTTTATTTTATAGAGTATATAGTAGAGAGTAATAATCTTTTTAGTACTTATAAAGTAATTACTACTCTTTATATAGTAGTAGTAATAAGTATTCTTATTAGGAAAGTAGTAATTAGAGTATAAATAACCTCTATTAAAAGAGAAAGAGTAATTAAAGTAAAGTTTATCCTCTAATTTAAAAGAGGAATTTATAGAATTAAAAGGGTTATTAATATTTATAATAACCTTACTCTCTTTTTCTTCTTCTTTATTTATAGTAATAGTAATCTCTTTATTAGTAATAGTTTTTATATTAATATAAATAGCTTAAAGAGCTACTTCCTCTTCCTCTTATTTCTTCTTCTTAATAGTAATATACTAAATAAAATAAGTAGTAATATAATCCTTCTTCTTCTACTTAGTAAGAGAGATAATAAAAACTTTAATCTCTTTAATTTCCTTTTTCTTTTTAGTTTTTTTTTTAATTTAATACTAAGTATTAAAGGGGTAACTATACTTCTTTTTAATAGAGGTCTCTTTAATTTTATTATTATTAAGGTTCTCTTTTTTAATAAATTTAAGAGTAAGATACTTATTATAATTAATAAAATATATAGTAGAGAAGATAATAGTAACTAAAAGAGAAGGATTAATAATAAAAAGGAGTTATAAAAAAGAATAAAATTAATAACTAAAGTTTAAGAAAAAGAGTAATTTATCTTTTTCTTTATTATTAGAGGAGATAAAAGAGAGAAGATTAATATAATAAGAATAATAAAATTTAAAGGTCTTAGAAATATATATATAATTAGTAAGTATAATATTAAAGTAAAC
>NW_025544698.1:260079-274423 GCF_011800055.1 Colletotrichum gloeosporioides
AAACTATAACTAATTAAAAATTTTAAATTAATTAAATAAAGTAAATAGTATTTTATTTTATTACTCTAATTACTTATAATAAGAAAACTATTATTTTATAATTTATAAAATAACTAAAATTATAATAATAAAAAGTAATTAAAACTATTTAGAAATATTTAATTAAACTATAAGGATAATTATATAATTATAGTAATTATCCTTAAGGGGGTATATTAGATTATAAGAGTTAAATTAGTACTTCTTAGTTACTAAGGGAGGATTAGATAAATAAATAATCCGCCTAGCGAGAATAGTAGGCCTTATGAAACCTATACGTAGAGTTTTACTAGTTCTCAGGGATATGTACATAATACACATCTAAGTCAATTTGTCATCGGCCTTGTGCCAGAGGTTGGGATATTTGCGATGCAGGGGGGATCGAACGCCGGCGTTGACAGTGCCAGAAAGTCTCTCGAAGGTGGATCCTGCGACGGCTTCTCGACTGGCTTGGCGAGATTGCCGTCCCATTCCGGCTCGATCCAGGCGTTCACCCAGCCGGAATAGTTAAAGCAATGAAATCAGCTATTGGTCGGGGGATATTGAGAGAGTGCGTGCGTGGGAGTGGTCTCGTAAGAAAACGAACTCACAACCTTATTCTGTCACCGTCTTTGATGCTGTCGAGGTTGGTCCATGCGGGTCTTGACAGCTCTTGAGATCTTGGGGTAGATGATGTTGATGTACAGTTAACCAAGGTCGACGATGCCCATTCTCTTTTACAGGTCAGCTAGGTGGAGGCCAGTAGATTTCTCCGTAAGCTGATGGCAGGAAAGCGGGCAGCATTTGGCTGTCTCGAGCGCGCTGAACTAGGGTTTGGCGGTAGCTGACGCTGTATCTTGCGACGGTTTATGGGTCCCAACTGGAAGTAGGGTGGGTGTATTCGCTTTCCATGGCTTCACCGGGTAAGAAGGGTTGTTTCGAGTGTGGAATGGATGCGATGGACGTAGATTGTTTGTTCACTCCCGTCCCGTCGGGGCCACCACACCAAACAGAAGAACACCGCGGCCGTGTCTTGGGATGTCCTTCCCGTGGTGATTCACACTTCTCTTGCCGTTTTTGGGCAATGCACCTTCCCGTCCCACTGGTGTGACTATCACTGCAGACGGTCCACGTCCACGGGAAGCAACGAAGGCCCACCCTACGTCACACACGGTATGGCTGTACCTGTGTGTACCCGAGGTAGGTAGGTACCTGCCTCAAGCCTTCTCTACTTCGTTCCCATGGGACGGCACCAAGCAATCAAAAGGCCCGTGTCGCTGGTGACTCACGTGCTGCACCTGCACCGTTCCAGCCTCCCGGCACCTTCACATGGTGGTCCACACAGATCTCAAGCTCCACCTGTGGATCACTGTAAGGTACGTACACTTACACTGCGTGGTGTGATGTCGATCGTGGAAACACACACACACCATGACCCCACACCCTGTGACCTGGCTGGACACACACACACGTCTCGCCCCCACGATGCCTGCAGGAGCAGTTCGTCCACTTTGTTGGACGCGATGCGCCTGCCCTGCCCTGCCAGGCCCCATTCAACCACCGCCGATGAGTGTGGTCTGACGGAGCAATGGTTCATCCCATGTCCCATCCCATGTCCCATGCTTTTTCGGTTCTCACTCACCCAAGTCCCTACGACATCATCACCGAAATATAACTAACCACGACATCTTCACACCTTCGCATCCGTCCCCAAGACACCATCCAGCTGTCTCGCATCCCCAGCACACCAACATCTAGGCCATCTGTCGGTGAGAAGGACTGAGAGAGGGACACCTGGCAGCCATAAACGTCGCAGAGGAGGAGTCGGTCAAGCCATGACCGTCGCAGCTCCAATGACAGTTCTCCATGATGGTATCTATGCCAGGCGACATTTCTTAAGCTCATCTCGCCTCATTCCGTCCCGCCTTATCTCGTCTCAGGCGCCCTATCTCTCCTTCCGTCCGTCGGCTTGGCTCCGTCGGCATCAATGAGCCACACTTCCAATGACCACACTGTGTCTGGTCTGCCCCCGCTGCCTTCACAGTGCACTTAGGTGCCGAAGCCGGCACTGCAATCTACTCGTGTGGTCGGCCACCTCACTCAGACGACTCAGACGACTCAGCGCCACCACAGCCACCATGCCAGTGCACGGCCACTATTCCTGTTCCACTCGCGCCGATGGGACCCACTCCCATCCGTCACCATGCCGAGGCGAGGAGGCCGGCTCGCATTCACCTCGGTGATGCCGCTTGAGCAAACAACTCCACAACTCACCACCGCCCCAAACAAAAAAAACACCAAAAATAACAACCACCACAAACACCGCAACCACCATTGTCATCATCCTCTCCCCCATCGCGCGCGCGCACCACACCCTCAGCTCTGTCCCGGTCGTTGGTGCGGACAAGGCCTCCCTTCCCCTGGATCCACGATGCGAGCGGCTGATCCGCATGCACACCCGGCGGGAGAGACCGTTGGCTTACTTTACCTTATCTAGGCTCTATAATGAGAGCGACACGACGCGATGCGACGCGAGGCGTGCAGTTAGTTCAGAGACAGTCTTCGCTGGTCTGCTTCCCCTCCGCTCCTATAGTACGATGCGAGGCGCGAACATGGCACACCTCTACTGTGCCTGCCTTCTGCTCCATCCCATCTCATCTCCGCGTCCGAGGCAAATGCAAACGCGTGCATTGGCTGACGTCAGCCTCTATTGCTCGACATGGCTTGGTAGTGGTTCCAGTCAACAACACCACAGACTCAAGGGTCCTACTTGCCCGACCGTAGCCCCCGCATCTATGCTGCAACCCTGCAACCTGCTGCCTTGCATCTATTACCATGAGATGGTACCTTAGTGTGCAGCGTTTCTCCTTCATAGCTACGCACACGAATAAGTCCGGGACGGCCAATGATGGGAAGGAGAGAGGGGGAGGAGGCTGATAGAAGGCAATCAATACACACAGCAAGAAAAAGAAAGGAAGACTTCTTCAAAGATATTAAATTTATCACCTGCATATGAGTGCCTGCCCACACACCCCAACCACACTAGGAGCTTCGCAAGCTCCTACGTGACAGATACATGTAAATAGGCTACACGCCTCCCCACGCATGACAAGCTGGCGTTGACCTTGGTCAGGCGACGCCGCCGCCGCATTGCAGCTAGCCAAAACGAAAGAAAAAGCGTCATCCACTCGCAGGCAACGTCAGACCTGCAAATCTGGCCATCACCAAGATAAAGCTCGGCGCCATCACACACTACCTGGTAGGCACCCTCCGCTCTCATACAATTCTTCGCTAGTCCAAGAGATAACATAGGGCATGGCAGATCGACGTAGCCGGAGCGCCGGACCAGTTGATCCCGCCATGCGAGCCCGTTAAATCTGCCGTTTCCATCCCTGCCCATGATGAACAATGCCGCTACCCGGCACATGGCCTCTCTGTCGAAATCGTCTTCTCCCATCATCCCCACCCGGCCTACTCAACTTGTCACGGCTTTTGCTACCAAGCCCGCCTCCTTCTCCATCGCTCCCACTCAACCTACCTCCGCCGACGTCCCCGTCAGCGCCTATCGCTCATCGCAGTCGGACAAACCCATCTTCTGTCGCCTTCCGCTTGCCGCTGGCCTCCCGAGCCTGTTCGTTTAATGCTCATCGATATCGGTGTCGTCGCCGCCTCCTTATGGCCGAGAAATGGAAACTGTCGGTCAAAGCCGCAACAATACCCCCAAGTCTGCTGACCAATGCTGCATCTGTATTCGGCGAAGGCTCGGCCGACTCAGCCAACACGACTCCGCGCACAACCCTCTCGTTCAACTTTCGATTCCGTCGGACCCGATGCGTCGACCCGCGTACCCAAGCCATCAACATTACTTTCAGAGACACCTTCATGCCGTCAGATGCCACACCGTTGAACGTCACATAGATTTCTCGCGCGAGCTCGTTCCATCTAATACCGACGGTCCAGATCACAGCGTCGTTGTTGTGGAATCGGCCATCGACCTCTATGCCACCCCAGACCCGGACAGTTCAGCCCGCCTTGGCGTCACGTTGTCGGCAGCATTCTGTCACCGTCAAGACGTCGTTGCCTCTTCGTCCTGTTGCTTCTCTTCTTACTAATTATCGTCAAACCGGGACTGGGGTTCTATATTTCTCCCCCGTTGTGGTGCCGCCGGGTCGAGCCTCCACACGAACTTTTTTCGCGACCGAAACAGCGCCTTCGCACTCGACACGCTCCCTACCCTCTATTCGACGACATCAACAACATTCTCCAACCATACGTCGAGGCTCCCTCGCCCCTCTTTGTTGGTATCCAAGACCACATCGACCGCCACTACCTCCCAGACGTCGAGATTCCCCGCCAGCCAGCCCGTTTGCCAAACTGACGGCCCGCGTGTTCCTAAGCCAACGCCTACACCGCAAGCGCCCAGCGTCGTGAAGCTGTTCAGGACTTGTTGGACCTGTCTCGCACAGAGCTCTCCGAGGATGTCGACCGCTTTGCCGTGTACTCCGCACCGCCGTTGCCAATCTTTCATCTCTCTGGGGCGAGGACTCGACGACACTGGCCATCTCGTGGCCCTCGAGCTTCGAACTCGCTACCTTTTCCCTCCGTGAGGCCATCGAGACGTCACGGTCACCTGCACCACCACTGGAAAACGCTTCCCTGATGACGACGTGGTTTTATAAACAGGCTTCGTACACGTTTGTCCGCCATCTCCAAGTCATCTCCACGAAAGAGCGGGTCTTCTGGCGAAAAGACCGTCGGCCAACGTCGCCTCGGCATACGATGAGGCGGTTCCGCTGCTGCGCGCTTCGGTCTGGTCCTCATGTCATGCGGAGAAGATGAGTGGTGGCGTGGACTACCCTGGATTACCGAGGAGGCGGGTAACCACGGCATCTTGACATGGACGTTCTGGTATCTTCCCCCCCATGGACGGATGGGATCGCACTGCCAAAGTAATTCCGTGGTGGGGACAAGCCTCGCTGCGCCGGACGCAGATGGAATGGAAGTGGGCAAAGTGGGAGACGGACAGGTATTGGGATCGGAGGCCTTGAGCTGACGGGGCGAATTTAGAATTAACGGTAGCGCATCATGTAGTGGCGTTCGGTGGGCTAGTTGGAGGCAACTATGATGTTAGAAACGAAGGTGACGATATCCCCACTGTGAATCGGCAGTTTTCTCCCGCAGCGCCACGGGTAGACCGACCAGGCTCCTAGACCTGGAGCCGAAGGAAGGCGAGGTGTGGTTCATTTTTGGCGGGCACCTACCTCAGCTATCTGCCTCGTAGCTTACCTATTGAATCTGAATCGAATCAGGCACTTGCCTGGAGAGAGGACTGGCACTTGAGTACGTACCTGACCTTGGCTTCCGACGAGAATTGATGAGGTGCGTACCTTGGCTGAGCAGCGTTTAAAAAGCTCGCATGAGTGGACAGTCCTCGTCCATCACCGTGAGCCACATCCTCCATCGTGAGCCATGTCCCGCGCACCATCATGAGCAATGTCCACTATCATAAGCCACGTCAATCATCGTGACCAATGTGCAGCCTCCACCTGTTAGGCTGTTTCTCCGTCCAGAACACGTTCGACTTTGTCCCTTGTTTTTGCAAGCGTGCGTTCGCAAGCCGGCAATGTGAAGCAATGCTGCATGGATGCATAGTGGATGGTGGATGATGGTTCATCCTTGAAGCCAAGTCATATTACGGCAATGCATGCTGCCAGTAAGTCCTGACTTCAGCCCCTTGAAAATCGATTGAGCCGCCACCCCATCCCACGAGGGTCCCATATATAACGGTGGTGACGGTTCTGCACAAGGCCGAATATGGTTCGGCACATTGAACGTGGTCTTGAGAGTCAGAGGGCGGCAAAACTGTCCTCGCGGGGAAGGGACCCAGGGAGACAAGGGCAGTGGAAAGAATCGTGGGAATGGAAAGACCCAGGGCCACTACAAGTCGAGCCTTCCATCTGTCAAAGGAACAAGGACAGGAGGAGCCAAAGACCTCGGGCTGGGCAGCTCTTTCCCTCCTTTCCCCTCTGGTCGCCCCTGCCTCCGGAAACACCAAAGTACCTCACCCTCGGGCGAGGAAAGCACCTACACCCACGGATCTTCGCTCTGCTTCTCGAAGTCCTCGCAATTTTGCCTTTCTGCTTTCTCCTTCTCTTTCTTTCCAACCTCATCATCCCTCCACGATGTCAGCAAGCCAGTCCCAAGATACGCCCTGGACGCTCCAACTCCCATACCGCGGACCACCTCGGCAAATCCCTCCCGCACTTCCAACACCAACGACCTCATCACTCAGCTCAATGCCAGAGATATCCAACCTCGTTGATCGTCTTCATGCGTTGACAAGTCTTCCACAAGATCAGCAAGACCATTTCGTCATCCTTGACGTATGGGATGAGCTTCGCGCCGCATACTGGAGAACTGTTCATGCGCCCGCGCCCAACGGCAGCACAGTCGAGTGTACGTGGCCAACGTTTGTCACTCGCTTTTTCGGCGACCGCGCCGACCGAGTACTTGGAGTCGTCTACAGACCACAGTACCAAGCCATGGTTCAACGCGACTGGAAGGCCCTTGTTCGCTTCTACCGTGTCCAGCGTGCTCTAAAACTCACAGCCCCTGGCGTGTTCCTCCACCTTGGCCGCCAAATCGCTACTTCTTCAAGATCTCTGAAGACGCTGTGCAGGCTGCTAGACCATCCACGAAAGATCAGCTTCCAAGGAAGCGAAGTGCTGTCTGTGTTGCAGCAAGCAATGGTCGCCAGGCACGACGGCGCCGGACCACCAGAGCTGGAACTACGGGACCTCAACACGGCAGTCCAAGGTAAGTCGACTTGCAGCACACGGCCGCAGAGACTGACACTTTAGACGCAGAGCTCAACCAACGCAGACGGGCTAGTCGTGCTACTGAACACGGCATCGCGACAGCTATGGGCAATCTTACGATAGGCGACACTTTCTCCCCAATCCAACAAGAGGACAAGCCACCAAGAGCTTGAGATCCCAGAGGCTACGGGGAAACGGTGTTGGAAGGGCTACGGAGCAATCCGCGGCCGAGCTTCAAGTATTAGGATGGAAGTGGGAGATAGTAAAGTATTGGAATTGATTCGTCTCAACTTCCAAAGTCACCTGTATTGGCGCAGTGAAGTGGCATGATCTGTGATGGTACCATTCACGACCGAGGAGCACTTTGCGCGGGACATTGACACAAAGGCTGGCTTGTGCGATTCAAGCTGCCGGGCATGTCCACGGGATTTGCGGTGTGTCAAGATAAGTAGACACTCGATGATCCGAAAAACGGACGTTGGGACGGCAAAAACACCGAAAACGTTTGCCCACCCAAAGCTACACCAACACAATGGTCACCCGAGACTTTCGCAGGGATTAGAGTTTTCCCCTTCCTCCCCATAACGATCCTTTTGTCCCGATTTCCATGATCCGCAGCCGTTGCCTCTTCAGCGTTGGCTTGGGCTGGTTCCTCTAATGCAACTTTGGATAAAACACTGAGGTGAAGTGCGGAGGCGGTGGACAGACCTTACATTCCGCCGTCTAAACCAACGCCAGCGCGACACCATGGTGCATGGACACTCTGGGTAGGTAAGGTTCATCACATCACATCACTGGGATGTACGGGCCCGGGCCGTTGCGAGCACTCCACTCCGCCGCTAGGTACCTCTGAAGCCTAACCTTCACAAGGGTGCGGTCAGCGTTCAGCGCACGAGCCACAACCGCTGCCACCAGCCCCAAACGAAATGCGCGCAGCAGCCTGGACGTGCCCGGATGGTGCAGGCATGACCAAAGCCAACGGTCGCCGTGAAGGAATACTTCCCACCTACCGTCGAGCCGTTGCAAGCACCGCGGTTTTTATCTGTGTTTTGCTCTGCCGGCCGGTTGTTGAGTTTTGACATGCTTGTGACCATGTTCGGGCTGTCGCTGTGTCGTGGTCGTCCTCGTGGAGTCGGAGGGTATGCACACAAAGGAGGAGGGAAAGAGTCGAGAGAATCTGTGGATGGCTGCCAATAAGCATGTTGATTGAACTATTTCCCGGCTCCTTTTCTCTCCCTCTTCTGCTTCTGCATTGCGCCGGTTCGGAATCGACCCGACGGGTGCATCCATGGATCCACCGTGCTCAGCTGACATGGAGGTGGAAAGCGTGTGCGCTTGGCAGGTTGGACAGCAAGGTGGTGGTGTAGCTGGAGATGCCGAGGCACGTCCACAGCGCGCCCGTCATGATGTGGCTGCGCTCTTGGTATATCTGCACACTTGACAGTGCACGGCACTTTTATTTCTGTGGAGCCCACGTTTTCTGATGACAAAATGTTCTGCTGCTGCACCGGGACATGAGCACCAACGAACGCCCACAGCTGTAACATGCGCATAGAGACAAAAACGGGAAGGACAAAAAGAAAAAAGGGAAGAAATGCGCGAAAAGGAACAACAGTCCTCTGCAGAATGGCCTCGATGAGCGTCCACAATGATCATGAATGGGGACATCTTAGCAGATGCGAGACGGTAGTCGGCTGGGCCTAGGCCTGAGGCCTGAACCCTAGCCTAAATCCTACCTTTACATAAGGGATCAGTTATACTACTTTATAGCTAGGCGCGCCTAGTACTTATAGCTAGATTAATTAAGCTACTTTATATAGGTTATAAGTCCTCTAAATACCTAAATCTATTTACTAAATAGTAAGGTTATTCCTAAATAGCTATTAGGACTCTAATTTTATAGTTTAGTAATTACTATAAAGTAATTAATAGATTATTAAGTTATTAAAAGTAATACTTCTAAGTAGAGGTTATAGCTATTATAATATATATCCCCTATTTATAAAATCTCTTTAGTCCTTAAACTATTAAAGTTAATAATTATTTAATAATTATTATAGTTATATAGTAATAATTACTTAATAACTATTTAATAATTACTTAAACCCCTCTTAAACTACTAAATTAATTAAATAAATTAATATATCCTTAATTAATAATTTAACTCTATTTTCCTCTAGCTCTACTAAGAGAGGATTATTTTAGTTAAGCCTTTTTAGTCCTCCCCTTTCTTCTACTAACTTTATAACTAAAATAGCTATATAGAAAGTAGCTAATAAAGGATTAGATCTAAAAAGTCTAATATATAATATTATTTTTAAACTAACTAAAGTTATAAGTTTTTAGTTATAAAAGATTAATCTTAAGAATACCTTTAAGGTAATAAGACTTCTCTTCTACTTAATAGATAAAAGAATACTAAATAGATATAATAAGGATATAGTTTTTAAAGAAAATAAAGTAGTAGTAGTTAAGGATTTAAGATCTTTAGGTAATCTAATATTTATAGATTTTATACTTATTAAATAGTTACTTATAGAGAAGATCTAATATAATCTCTTAGAAGAAATAATTAATAATAATCTTTTTATTATAGTTTTAACTTTTTATATCTTTATTAAGACTAAAAAATATACTTAAAAGTTTAATAAGTTAGCTATAAATAAAGTCTATAATAACTAAAATAGAATAACTAAAATTAACTATAGAAATACTAAAGATTTTATTTAAAATTTTTATTTAATTTTTAATAAATTAAATAGTTTTAGTATAAGTTTATTAACTATAGCTCTTACCTATAGACTTATTTAAAGTTTTAAGTATTTTAATTAGGCTAAAGTAGATATTATAGAGAATAACTTTATTATAGAAATTTATATTTATAATAACCTCTTATAAAAACTTAGAGGTTTTAGTAAAAAAGAATAATATAAATAAATTTCTTAAGGTATTAAGGCTTTATTAAATAAGAAGAAGTTTATTATAAAGAAGTAAACTTAGCCTTCTAAGTTTATAAATAATAGAGAGATATAGTAATAAGATTTATATACTTCCTATAATTTTAAGTATTTATAAAACCTTTATAGATATAAGATATACTCCTATTATTATAGAAAGACTTTTTTATACTTTATTTCTTATAATAAGTATTTATTAAAGTATTATAAGTACTATATTATAAAGTTTAATAAGTTTAAGTACTTAAATATATTATAAATAACTATATAAATAATTATATAGGTATCTACTTTAGTATTTATTTTAGAAAGTTAAACTTAAGATAGTGTTTTTAGGAACTCTAGTATTAAATAAGATATTAACTATTAATTTAAAGCTTTTATAGATACTTTATTAATTTAAGTTTAGAAGAGAACCTTTCTACTATTCCTAATAGATAACTTTAGAGTATTTAGTTTATACTTTAACTTTTAATCTCTTACTAGAGATCTATATAAAGTTAACTATATATAGAGAGTTAAAAAGTAACTTATAAAGAGATTTAAATCCTCTATTTAGAGTTCTACTAACTAAATTACTAAAATAGAGATTAATAGTCTCTTTATATATAGTACTATTAAGGAAGTTAATAAAGAAAAAAGTAATAGCTAAGAAGTATAACTAAACTAATATATTATATCTATAACTTCTATTAGGAGAATAAACTCCTTTATATTAGATATTAGTATTAGTAAATATATTCTTAATAATCTCTCTATTTTTAAGGAACTTTAAGATCTCCTTTAAGGATTAACTATAAACTATATAAGTAGAAAGGACTAAATTAGTTAAGTTATTAATATAACTAGAGTAATTACTACTAAGCTAAGTAGTAAAAAAACTACTTTCTAACTATATAGTACTCTTTATAAACCTTATAATATAGTATAAATTATTAATATTAATCTTCTTTAGAAAATAGGTATTTATTTTAATAATCTAAATAATACCTTAGTTTATAAAAATATATCTAAAGCTATTACTAACTTTAAATAGGATATATAAGTTCTTTAATTTTAGATCTATCTTTTTAATTAAAGTAATAAATTTAGTTTTTTTAAATTAGATTACTAAACTTTTTATACTTATTTAAAGTATCTATCTAGAGAAGTAATTATTACTACTATAAGAGATATTAATATAAACCTCTTTAGAGTACCTCTTATAGGATATAAGTATTATATCTACTATATAATAAAATTAATATAATAACTTAGTAATAAATAATAAGAATAACTAACTTAAGCTTTTTAGAAGTTTTAGATTAACTTCTTAGAACTAATACTATAAAACTTTAGAGGTATTACTTATAGTTTCTATATTATAAAAGCTTTTTTAACTTATAAATAATTTTAAGTATTTAAATTAAAAAAAGATATAACTATTTAGTTATAAAGCTAGTTTCTAAAAACAATTATAGTAATAAATAGTATTATTCACTTCTCTAAAATTATTATAGATAATAATATAGCTCTTCTTAAGGTAATAAAGCTTTTTATTTAAAAATAAGGTTTTATTTTAGAAATAGTAATACCTTACTCTTATTAGTAGAATAAAAGGGTAGAAAGCTTTAATAAAACTATATAGTAAAAAGTATAAGTAATATATATAAAAGCTAGTTTTCTTAAATCCTTTTAACTTTAGTTAATAAAAACTTCTATAAAAGTTAATAATCTACTATTTAATAGTAAGAGTAATATTAATCCTTATAAGAAACTAATAAATACCCTTAATATATCTCTTATTATAAGAAAACTATATATATACTATCTCTATTACTAAAGCTACTAAGTCTATATTTATATTTACTTAAATAGCTATCTATATATAAAAAAATAGAAAATAAAACTTAAAACTAAATTTAAAAAATTTATAAGATATAATAGCCTCTATAGTAATATCTTCTATATTTTTATTAAAAAAACTAATAGTATTTAGTAGGTAAGGGATATAATATTTAAAGAAAATAAAAGAGAGCTCCTTTTAATTAAATTTAATAACTTATAGCTAGGAGAAGAAGTTAAACTAGAAACTTATAAATATAGTAATAAATTATTAATTATAACTTATAAAACTAAGTTTTAGCTTTATAATTTAAATATAAGGTTATACTATTATATTTATTCTACTAAATAAGAATAACTATAAGGGGAGGTAGATAATTTATACTTAGAAGATACCTAAGAATTAGAAAGTAATAATAAATAAGAATAAAAAGATAAGCCTCTTTAAGAATAAGAAGAAATTAGTAAAAAGAAGAGTAATTTACTAACTTTAAATCTAAAACTATATATACTAATATAAGATATTAGTACTATAAATATATAGGTATAATTAATACTAAAAGAAGATTCTTTTCTATACTAATATTCTCTTATTACTCTTCTAAGTTAGAGTTCTCTTACTATCCTTTACTAGTAATAGAGGTCCCCTACTATATTATTATAACTAAGATCCTTTATTATTTCCCCCTAAATACTTTAATTAATATAAAAAAGACTAAGGGGAAAACTAAAAGGTAGTAATAGAAACTTTACTCTTATAAAATTACTAAGAGTAGTTACTTCTTCTTTAAATTAAATAACCTAAATATTTAAAACCTAAGTATTATATAATATAAAGAAGTTTAATAGAGAATTTAGTAAAATAGAGGTTATAGAGATTAACTTAATTAATAATAAAATAAATTAAGAACTAGTTATTTTTACTTTTTTAGTATTTAACCTATTATAAACCTTTAGTTTAGAGATTTATTTATTTATAACTTTTAAGAAATAAGAAGTAATAAAAGAAAAACTTCTAAAATTAGCTATTTTTAATACTATAAAGACTTAAGTTAAAAGTTTATAAAGGATAGAATACTAATAGCTTAAAGAGCTTTTAGATAGTTTTAAATATCTCCTAAATAAATAAGTATATAATAAAAAGGTTACTATAAATAGAAAACTTAATAGAGTTAGAGTAAGATAGGTTATTTATAATAACTTTTAAAATAAAGATAATAAGATAGTTTATACTACTATTACTAATCTTATTACTTTATAAGTCTTTTTACTAATTATAGTACTTAAAGATCTAAAATTTTACTAAATTAATATAGTTATAGTTTTTCTAAATACCCTTATAGGAGATTATAATATCTTTATTACCTAACTTTATAGGTTTAATAATAGATCTAGCTAGTTCTATAAATTAAAAAGAGTTCTCTATAAACTAAGAGAATCCCCTCTTCTCTAGTATAAATAAATTATTATTATCCTTAAGTAATTAAGGTTTAATCTACTCCTAAAAGAACTTTATATTCTTATTAATAAGGATAGTATTATAATATTACTTTATATTAATAATATACTTATTATTATACCTAATATTAAATAAGTTAATAACTTTAAAAATAATTTATATAACTTCTTCTAGATTAAAGATTTAAGTAAAGTATAATAGTTTCTTAGGTTTAAAATTATTTACTACTAAAAGATAANCTTTAGATCTTATAAACTAAATATATTAATAATATACTAATAGAGAAGGGTATTACTAGATATAACTAAGTTCTTTACCCTTCTAGTAATACTTAGTTACTAGAGATTATAGAATAATATAAAATACTTATTAAGATATATAAATATTAAAGTAATCTAAGTAAATTATAGTAGATTATAAATAGTATATAACTAGATATTATAATACCTATAAGTAGAGCTACTAGAGATTAATAATATACCTCTAAAAAGTATAATAAATTACTAAAATTAATATAGAGATATCTCTATAATTTATAATAACTAGTATTTTACTTTAGTAATTTAAGTTATTTTATTAATAACTTTAAATTATCAATATTCTATAATACTAGCTAGTCTAATTATAAAAGAATAGGTAAGTTAATAGCTAGCTATATAGTTATATATAGAGGAGTACTAATTACTTAAAAATTAGTATTATAATTATTTATAGCTATATTAATTTATAAAACTAAATAGATAAATCTAATACCTAGAGGGAAGGCTCTACTATATATTATAAATCTTTTTAAAAGGATAAATATTTCTATTTAATTACCCCTCTAAGTATATATAGATTCTATAAATACCCTTAATAATTACCTATTAAGTAAATAGTTACTTAAACTATACTATATTAAGATTAAATATTACTAAATTATTAATAATATTAGTAATAGAGATTTTAAGATTAATTATATCTTAACTTATAAGATAGTTACTAATAGCCTTACTAAACTACTAGTAATAGAGAAATATTATAACTTTATTAGAATATTAGGTTTATTTAAACTACTTATAACTAATAATAAGTCTTAATCTAAGGATAATATCTTAAGACTTAATCTTAATTAAGTCTTATATACTTATTTATTTCTTTTATATATAATAACTTTATTCCTTTATATCTTACTAACTAATTAACTTTTATAGTTAAATTTTATATTATTTTAATTACCTTAATTTGCTCTTTTTAATAGTTAAATTACTAACTATAAAAGTCTCCTA